>NW_027617499.1:0-113564 GCF_964187855.1 Myxine glutinosa | reverse complement strand
ACTTTTCGCACTTGTGTTAGTGTTGAAAAACCACTTTTCGCACTTGTGTTGGTGCAGGAAAACCACTTTTGCACTTGTATTAGTGTGGAAAAAACACTTTTCGCACTTGTGTTAGTGTTGAAAAACCACTTTTCGCACTTGTGTTAGTGTTGAAAAACCACTTTTCGCACTTGTGTTAGTGTTGAAAAACCACTTTTCGCACTTGTGTTTGTGCAGGAAACCACTTTTGCACTTGTATTAGTGTGGTAAAAACACTTTTTGCACATGTGATAGTGTTGAAAAACCACTTTTCGCAGTTGTGTTAGTGTTGAAAAACCACTTTTCACACTTGTGTTGGTGCAGGAAACCACTTTTGCACTTGTATTAGTGGGAAAAAACACTTTTTGCACTTGTGATAGTGTTGAAAAACCACTTTTCGCACTTGTGTTAGTGTTGAAAAACCACTTTTCGCACTTGTGTTTGTGTTGAAAAACTACTTTTCGCACTTGTGTTGAAAAACCACTTTTCGCACTTGTGTTGGTGCAGGAAACCACTTTTGCACTTGTATTCGTGTGGAAAAAACACTTTTTGCACATGTGATAGTGTTGAAAAACCACATTTCGCACTTGTGTTAGTGTTGAAAAACCACTTTTCGCACTTGTGTTAGTGTTGAAAAACCACTTTTCGCACTTGTGTTAGTGTTGAAAAACTACTTTTCGCACTTGTGTTGAAAAACCACTTTTCGCACTTGTGTTGGTGCAGGAAACCACTTTTGCACTTGTATTAGTGTGGAAAAACCACTTTTCACTCTTGTGTTAGTGTTGAAAAACCACTTTTCGCACTTGTGTTGGTGCAGGAAACCACTTTTGCACTTGTATTAGTGTGGAAAAAACACTTTTTGCACTTGTGATAGTGTTGAAAAACCACTTTTCGCACTTGTATTAGTGTTGAAAAACCACTTTTCGCACTTGTGTTAGTGTTGAAAAACCACTTTTCGCACTTGTGTTGGTGCAGGAAACCACTTTTGCACTTGTATTTGTGTGGAAAAAACACTTTTTGCACTTGTGTTAGTGTTGAAAAACCACTTTTCGCACTTGTGTTAATGTTGAAAAACCACTTTATGCACTTGTGTTAGTGTTGAAAAACCACTTTTCGCACTTGTGTTGGTGCAGGAAACCACTTTTGCACTTGTATTAGTGTGGAAAAACCACTTTTTGCACTTGTGTTAGTGTTGAAAAACCACTTTTCGCACTTGTGTTAGTGTTGAAAAACCACTTTTCACACTTGTGTTGGTGCAGGAAACCACTTTTGCACTTGTATTAGTGTGGAAAAAACACTTTTTGCACTTGTGATAGTGTTGAAAAACCACTTTTCGCATTTGTGTTAGTGTTGAAAAACCACTTTTTGCACTTGTGTTAGTGTTGAAAAACTACTTTTCGCACTTGTGTTGAAAAACCACTTTTCGCACTTGTGTTGGTGCAGGAAACCACTTTTGCACTTGTATTAGTGTGGAAAAAACACTTTTTGCACATGTGATAGTGTTGAAAAACCACTTTTCGCACTTGTGTTAGTGTTGAAAAACCACTTTTCGCACTTGTGTTAGTGTTGAAAAACCACTTTTCGCACTTGTGTTGGTGCAGGAAACCACTTTTGCACTTGTATTAGTGTGGAAAAAACACTTTTTGCACTTGTGATAGTGTTTAAAAACCACTTTTCGCACTTGTGTTAGTGTTGAAAAACCACTTTTCGCACCTGTTTTGGCGCAGGATACCACTTTTGCACTTGTATTAGTGTGGAAAAACCACTTTTCGCACTTGTGTTAGTGTTGAAAAACCACTTTTCGCACTTGTGTTAGTGTTGAAAAACCACTTTTCACACATGTGTTGGTGCAGGAAACCACTTTTACACTTGTATTAGTGTGGAAAAAACACTTTTTGCACTTGTGATAGTGTTGAAAAACCACTTTTCGCACTTGTGTTAGTGTTGAAAAACCACTTTTCGCACTTGTGTTAGTGTTGAAGAACCACTTTTCGCACTTGTGTTGGTGCAGGAAACCTCTTTTGCACTTGTATTAGTGTGGAAAAAACACTTTTTGCACATGTGATAGTGTTGAAAAACCACTTTTCGCACTTGTGTTAGTGTTGAAAAACCACTTTTCGCACTTGTGTTAGTGTTGAAAAACCACTTTTCGCACTTGTGTTAGTGTTGAAAAACCACTTTTCGCACTTGTGTTTGTGCAGGAAACCACTTTTGCACTTGTATTAGTGTGGAAAAAACACTTTTTGCACTTGTGATAGTGTTGAAAAACCACTTTTCGCACTTGTGTTAGTGTTGAAAAACCACTTTTCGCACTTGTGTTTGTGCAGGAAACCACTTTTGCACTTGTATTAGTGTGGAAAAAACACTTTTTGCACATGTGATAGTGTTGAAAAACCACTTTTCGCAGTTGTGTTAGTGTTGAAAAACCACTTTTCACACTTGTGTTGGTGCAGGAAACCACTTTTGCACTTGTATTAGTGGGAAAAAACACTTTTTGCACTTGTGATAGTGTTGAAAAACCACTTTTCGCACTTGTGTTAGTGTTGAAAAACCACTTTTCGCACTTGTGTTTGTGTTGAAAAACTACTTTTCGCACTTGTGTTGAAAAACCACTTTTCGCACTTGTGTTGGTGCAGGAAACCACTTTTGCACTTGTATTCGTGTGGAAAAAACACTTTTTGCACATGTGATAGTGTTGAAAAACCACATTTCGCACTTGTGTTAGTGTTGAAAAACCACTTTTCGCACTTGTGTTAGTGTTGAAAAACCACTTTTCGCACTTGTGTTAGTGTTGAAAAACTACTTTTCGCACTTGTGTTGAAAAACCACTTTTCGCACTTGTGTTGGTGCAGGAAACCACTTTTGCACTTGTATTAGTGTGGAAAAACCACTTTTCACTCTTGTGTTAGTGTTGAAAAACCACTTTTCGCACTTGTGTTGGTGCAGGAAACCACTTTTGCACTTGTATTAGTGTGGAAAAAACACTTTTTGCACTTGTGATAGTGTTGAAAAACCACTTTTCGCACTTGTATTAGTGTTGAAAAACCACTTTTCGCACTTGTGTTAGTGTTGAAAAACCACTTTTCGCACTTGTGTTGGTGCAGGAAACCACTTTTGCACTTGTATTTGTGTGGAAAAAACACTTTTTGCACTTGTGTTAGTGTTGAAAAACCACTTTTCGCACTTGTGTTAATGTTGAAAAACCACTTTATGCACTTGTGTTAGTGTTGAAAAACCACTTTTCGCACTTGTGTTGGTGCAGGAAACCACTTTTGCACTTGTATTAGTGTGGAAAAACCACTTTTCGCACTTGTGTTAGTGTTGAAAAACCACTTTTCGCACTTGTGTTAGTGTTGAAAAACCACTTTTCACACTTGTGTTGGTGCAGGAAACCACTTTTGCACTTGTATTAGTGTGGAAAAAACACTTTTTGCACTTGTGATAGTGTTGAAAAACCACTTTTCGCATTTGTGTTAGTGTTGAAAAACCACTTTTTGCACTTGTGTTAGTGTTGAAAAACTACTTTTCGCACTTGTGTTGAAAAACCACTTTTCGCACTTGTGTTGGTGCAGGAAACCACTTTTGCACTTGTATTAGTGTGGAAAAAACACTTTTTGCACATGTGATAGTGTTGAAAAACCACTTTTCGCACTTGTGTTAGTGTTGAAAAACCACTTTTTGCACTTGTGTTAGTGTTGAAAAACCACTTTTCGCACTTGTGTTGGTGCAGGAAACCACTTTTGCACTTGTATTAGTGTGGAAAAAACACTTTTTGCACTTGTGATAGTGTTTAAAAACCACTTTTCGCACTTGTGTTAGTGTTGAAAAACCACTTTTCGCACCTGTTTTGGTGCAGGATACCACTTTTGCACTTGTATTAGTGTGGAAAAACCACTTTTCGCACTTGTCTTAGTGTTGAAAAACCACTTTTCGCACTTGTGTTAGTGTTGAAAAACCACTTTTCACACATGTGTTGGTGCAGGAAACCACTTTTACACTTGTATTAGTGTGGAAAAAACACTTTTTGCACTTGTGATAGTGTTGAAAAACCACTTTTCGCACTTGTGTTAGTGTTGAAAAACCACTTTTCGCACTTGTGTTAGTGTTGAAGAACCACTTTTCGCACTTGTGTTGGTGCAGGAAACCTCTTTTGCACTTGTATTAGTGTGGAAAAAACACTTTTTGCACATGTGATAGTGTTGAAAAACCACTTTTCGCACTTGTGTTAGTGTTGAAAAACCACTTTTCGCACTTGTGTTAGTGTTGAAAAACCACTTTTCGCACTTGTGTTAGTGTTGAAAAACCACTTTTCGCACTTGTGTTGGTGCAGGAAACCACTTTTGCACTTGTATTAGTGTGGGAAAAACACATTTTTGCACTTGTGATAGTGTTGAAAAACCACTTTTCGCACTTGTGTTAGTGTTGAAAAACCACATTTCGCACTTGTGTTAGTGTTGAAAAACCACTTTTCGCACTTGTGTTGGTGCAGGAAACCACTTTTGCACTTGTATTTGTGTGGAAAAAACACTTTTTGCACTTGTGTTAGTGTTGAAAAACCACTTTTCGCACTTGTGTTAGTGTTGAAAAACCACTTTACGCACTTGTGTTAGTGTTGAAAACCCACTTTTCGCACTTGTGTTGGTGCAGGAAACCACTTTTGCACTTGTATTAGTGTGGAAAAAACACTTTTTGCCCTTGTGATAGTGTTGAAAAACCACTTTTCGCACTTGTGTTAGTGTTGAAAAACCACTTTTCGCACTTGTGTTGGTGCAGGAAACCACTTTTGCACTTGTATTCGTGTAGAAAAACCACTTTTTGCACTTGTGTTAGTGTTGAAAAACCACTTTTCGCACTTGTGTTAGTGTTGAAAAACCACTTTTCACACATGTGTTGGTACAGGAAACCACTTTTACACTTGTATTAGTGTGGAAAAAACACTTTTTGCACTTGTGTTAGTGTTGAAAAACCACTTTTCGCACTTGTGTTAGTGTTGAAAAACCACTTTTTGCACTTGTGTTAGTGTTGAAAAACTACTTTTCGCACTTGTGTTGAAAAATCACTTTTCGCACTTGTGTTGGTGCAGGAAACCACTTTTGCACTTGTATTAGTGTGGAAAAAACACTTTTTGCACATGTGATATTGTTGAAAAACCACTTTTCGCACTTGTGTTAGTGTTGAAAAACCACTTTTTGCACTTGTGTTAGTGTTGAAAAACCACTTTTCGCACTTGTGTTGGTGCAGGAAAACCACTTTTGCACTTGTATTAGTGTGGAAAAAACACTTTTTGCACTTGTGATAGTGTTGAAAAACCACTTTTCGCACTTGTGTTAGTGTTGAAAAACCACTTTTCGCACTTGTGTTGGTGCAGGAAACCACTTTTGCACTTGTAATAGTGTGGAAAAAACACTTTTTGCACTTGTGATAGTGTTGAAAAACCACTTTTCGCACTTGTGTTAGTGTTAAAAAACCACTGTTTGCACTTGTGTTGGTGCAGGATACCACTTTTGCACTTGTATTAGTGTGGAAAAACCACTTTTCGCACTTGTGTTAGTGTTGAAAAACCACTTTTCGCACATGTGTTAGTGTTGAAAAACCACTTTTCACACATGTGTTGGTGCAGGAAACCACGTTTGCACTTGTATTAGTGTGGAAAAAACACTTTTTGCACTTGTGATAGTGTTGAAAAACCACCTTTCGCACTTGTGTTAGTGTTGAAAAACCACTTTTTGCACTTGTGTTAGTGTTGAAGAACCACTTTTCGCACTTGTGTTTGTGCAGGAAACCTCTTTTGCACTTGTATTAGTGTGGAAAAAACACTTTTTGCACATGTGATAGTGTTGAAAAACCACTTTTCCCACTTGTGTTAGTGTTGAAAAACCACTTTTCGCACTTGTGTTAGTGTTGAAAAACCACTTTTCGCACTTGTGTTGGTGCAGGAACCCACTTTTGCACTTGTATTAGTGTGGAAAAAACACTTTTTGCACTTGTGATAGTGTTGAAAAACAACTTTTCGCACTTGTGTTAGTGTTGAAAAACCACTTTTCGCACTTGTGATGGTGCAGGAAACCACTTTTGCACTTGTATTAGTGTGGAGAAAACACTTTTCGCACTTGTGTTAGTGTTGAAAAACCACTTTTCGCACTTATGTTAGTGTTGGAAAACCACTTTTCGCACTTGTGTTGGTGCAGGAAACCACTTTTGCACTTGTGTTAGTGTTGAAAAACCACTTTTCGCACTTGTGTTGGTGCAGGAAAACCACTTTTGCACTTGTATTAGTGTGGAAAAAACACTTTTTGCACTTGTGATAGTGTTGAAAAACCACTTTTCGCACTTGTGTTAGTGTTGAAAAACCACTTTTCACACTTGTGTTGGTGCAGGAAACCACTTTTGCACTTGTATTAGTGTGGAAAAAACACTTTTTGCACTTGTGATAGTGTTGAAAAACCACTTTTCGCACTTGTGTTAGTGTTGAAAAACCACTTTTCGCACTTGTGTTTGTGTTGAAAAACTACTTTTCGCACTTGTGTTCAAAAACCACTTTTCGCACTTGTGTTGGTGCAGGAAACCACTTTTGCACTTGTATTCGTGTGGAAAAAACACTTTTTGCACATGTGATAGTGTTGAAAAACCACATTTCGCACTTGTGTTAGTGTTGAAAAACCACTTTTCGCACTTGTGTTAGTGTTGAAAAACCACTTTTCGCACTTGTGTTGGTGCAGGAAACCACTTTTGCACTTGTATTAGTGTGGAAAAAACACTTTTTGCACTTGTGATAGTGTTGAAAAACCACTTTTCGCACTTGTGTTAGTGTTGAAAAACCACTTTTCGCACTTGTGTTAGTGTTGAAAAACCACTTTTCGCACTTGTGTTAGTGTTGAAAAACCACGTCTCGCACTTGTGTTGGTGCAGAAAACCACTTTTGCACTTGTATTAGTGTGGAAAAAACACTTTTTGCACTTGTGATAGTGTTGAAAAACCACTTTTCGCACTTGTGTTGGTGCAGGAAACCACTTTTGCACTTGTATTCGTGTGGAAAAACACTTTTTGCACATGTGATAGTGTTGAAAAACCACATTTTGCACTTGTGTTAGTGTTGAAAAACCACTTTTCGCACTTGTGTTAGTGTTGAAAAACCACTTTTCGCACTTGTGTTAGTGTTGAAAAACTACTTTTCGCACTTGTGTTGAAAAACCACTTTTCGCACTTGTGTTGGTGCAGGAAACCACTTTTGCACTTGTATTAGTGTGGCAAAACCACTTTTCACTCTTGTGTTAGTGTTGAAAAACCACTTTTCGCACTTGTGTTGGTGCAGGAAACCACTTTTGCACTTGTATTAGTGTGGAAAAAACACTTTTTGCACTTGTGATAGTGTTGAAAAACCACTTTTCGCACTTGTATTAGTGTTGAAGAACCACTTTTCGCACTTGTGTTAGTGTTGAAAAACCACTTTTCGCACTTGTGTTTGTGCAGGAAACCACTTTTGCACTTGTATTTGTGTGGAAAAAACACTTTTTGCACTTGTGTTAGTGTTGAAAAACCACTTTTCGCACTTGTGTTAGTGTTGAAAAACCACTTTATGCACTTGTGTTAGTGTTGAAAAACCACTTTTCGCACTTGTGTTGGTGCAGGAAACCACTTTTGCACTTGTATTAGTGTGGAAAAACCACTTTTCGCACTTGTGTTAGTGTTGAAAAACCACTTTTCGCACTTGTGTTGGTGCAGGAAACCACTTTTGCCCTTGTATTAGTGTGGAAAAACACTTTTTGCACTTGTGATAGTGTTGAAAAACCACTTTTCGCACTTGTGTTAGTGTTGAAAAACCACTTTTTGCACTTGTGTTAGTGTTGAAAAACCACTTTACGCACTTGTGTTAGTGTTGAAAACCCACTTTTCGCACTTGTGTTGGTGCAGGAAACCACTTTTGCACTTGTATTAGTGTGGAAAAAACACTTTTTGCCCTTGTGATAGTGTTGAAAAACCACTTTTCGCACTTGTGTTAGTGTTGAAAAACCACTTTTCGCACTTGTGTTGGTGCAGGAAACCACTTTTGCACTTGTATTCGTGTGGAAAAACCACTTTTCGCACTTGTGTTAGTGTTGAAAAACCACTTTTCGCACTTGTGTTAGTGTTGAAAAACCACTTTTCACACATGTGTTGGTGCAGGAAACCACTTTTACACTTGTATTAGTGTGGAAAAAACACTTTTTGCACTTGTGTTAGTGTTGAAAAACCACTTTTCGCACTTGTGTTAGTGTTGAAAAACCACTTTTTGCACTTGTGTTAGTGTTGAAAAACTACTTTTCGCACTTGTGTTGAAAAACCACTTTTCGCACTTGTGTTGGTGCAGGAAACCACTTTTGCACTTGTATTAGTGTGGAAAAAACACTTTTTGCACACGTGATATTGTTGAAAAACCACTTTTCGCACTTGTGTTAGTGTTGAAAAACCACTTTTCGCACTTGTGTTAGTGTTGAAAAACCACTTTTCGCACTTGTGTTGGTGCAGGAAAACCACTTTTGCACTTGTATTAGTGTGGAAAAAACACTTTTTGCACTTGTGATAGTGTTGAAAAACCACTTTTCGCACTTGTGTTAGTGTTGAAAAACCACTTTTCGCACTTGTGTTGGTGCAGGAAACCACTTTTGCACTTGTAATAGTGTGGAAAAAACACTTTTTGCACTTGTGATAGTGTTGAAAAACCACTTTTCGCACTTGTGTTAGTGTTAAAAAACCACTGTTTGCACTTGTGTTGGTGCAGGATACCACTTTTGCACTTGTATTAGTGTGGAAATCCACTTTTCGCACTTGTGTTAGTGTTGAAAAACCACTTTTCGCACTTGTGTTAGTGTTGAAAAACCACTTTTCACACATGTGTTGGTGCAGGAAACCACTTTTGCACTTGTATTAGTGTGGAAAAAACACTTTTTGCACTTGTGATAGTGTTGAAAAACCACCTTTCGCACTTGTGTTAGTGTTGAAAAACCACTTTTTGCACTTGTGTTAGTGTTGAAGAACCACTTTTCGCACTTGTGTTTGTGCAGGAAACCTCTTTTGCACTTGTATTAGTGTGGAAAAAACACTTTTTGCACATGTGATAGTGTTGAAAAACCACTTTTCCCACTTGTGTTAGTGTTGAAAAACCACTTTTCGCACTTGTGTTAGTGTTGAAAAACCACTTTTCGCACTTGTGTTGGTGCAGGAACCCACTTTTGCACTTGTATTAGTGTGGAAAAAACACTTTTTGCACTTGTGATAGTGTTGAAAAACAACTTTTCGCACTTGTGTTAGTGTTGAAAAACCACTTTTCGCACTTGTGATGGTGCAGGAAACCACTTTTGCACTTGTATTAGTGTGGAGAAAACACTTTTCGCACTTGTGTTAGTGTTGAAAAACCACTTTTCGCACTTGTGTTAGTGTTGAAAAACCACTTTTCGCACTTGTGTTGGTGCAGGAAACCACTTTTGCACTTGTGTTAGTGTTGAAAAACCACTTTTCGCACTTGTGTTGGTGCAGGAAACCACTTTTGCACTTGTATTAGTGTGGAAAAAACACTTTTTGCACACGTGATATTGTTGAAAAACCACTTTTCGCACTTGTGTTAGTGTTGAAAAACCACTTTTCGCACTTGTGTTAGTGTTGAAAAACCACTTTTCGCACTTGTGTTGGTGCAGGAAAACCACTTTTGCACTTGTATTAGTGTGGAAAAAACACTTTTTGCACTTGTGATAGTGTTGAAAAACCACTTTTCCCACTTGTGTTAGTGTTGAAAAACCACTTTTCGCACTTGTGTTAGTGTTGAAAAACCACTTTTCGCACTTGTGTTGGTGCAGGAACCCACTTTTGCACTTGTATTAGTGTGGAAAAAACACTTTTTGCACTTGTGATAGTGTTGAAAAACAACTTTTCGCACTTGTGTTAGTGTTGAAAAACCACTTTTCGCACTTGTGATGGTGCAGGAAACCACTTTTGCACTTGTATTAGTGTGGAGAAAACACTTTTCGCACTTGTGTTAGTGTTGAAAAACCACTTTTCGCACTTGTGTTAGTGTTGAAAAACCACTTTTCGCACTTGTGTTGGTGCAGGAAACCACTTTTGCACTTGTGTTAGTGTTGAAAAACCACTTTTCGCACTTGTGTTGGTGCAGGAAACCACTTTTGCACTTGTATTAGTGTGGAAAAAACACTTTTTGCACACGTGGTATTGTTGAAAAACCACTTTTCGCACTTGTGTTAGTGTTGAAAAACCACTTTTCGCACTTGTGTTAGTGTTGAAAAACCACTTTTCGCACTTGTGTTTGTGCAGGAAACCACTTTTGCACTTGTATTTGTGTGGAAAAAACACTTTTTGCACTTGTGTTAGTGTTGAAAAACCACTTTTCGCACTTGTGTTAGTGTTGAAAAACCACTTTATGCACTTGTGTTAGTGTTGAAAAACCACTTTTCGCACTTGTGTTGGTGCAGGAAACCACTTTTGCACTTGTATTAGTGTGGAAAAACCACTTTTCGCACTTGTGTTAGTGTTGAAAAACCACTTTTCGCACTTGTGTTGGTGCAGGAAACCACTTTTGCCCTTGTATTAGTGTGGAAAAACACTTTTTGCACTTGTGATAGTGTTGAAAAACCACTTTTCGCACTTGTGTTAGTGTTGAAAAACCACTTTTTGCACTTGTGTTAGTGTTGAAAAACCACTTTACGCACTTGTGTTAGTGTTGAAAACCCACTTTTCGCACTTGTGTTGGTGCAGGAAACCACTTTTGCACTTGTATTAGTGTGGAAAAAACACTTTTTGCCCTTGTGATAGTGTTGAAAAACCACTTTTCGCACTTGTGTTAGTGTTGAAAAACCACTTTTCGCACTTGTGTTGGTGCAGGAAACCACTTTTGCACTTGTATTCGTGTGGAAAAACCACTTTTCGCACTTGTGTTAGTGTTGAAAAACCACTTTTCGCACTTGTGTTAGTGTTGAAAAACCACTTTTCACACATGTGTTGGTGCAGGAAACCACTTTTACACTTGTATTAGTGTGGAAAAAACACTTTTTGCACTTGTGTTAGTGTTGAAAAACCACTTTTCGCACTTGTGTTAGTGTTGAAAAACCACTTTTTGCACTTGTGTTAGTGTTGAAAAACTACTTTTCGCACTTGTGTTGAAAAACCACTTTTCGCACTTGTGTTGGTGCAGGAAACCACTTTTGCACTTGTATTAGTGTGGAAAAAACACTTTTTGCACACGTGATATTGTTGAAAAACCACTTTTCGCACTTGTGTTAGTGTTGAAAAACCACTTTTCGCACTTGTGTTAGTGTTGAAAAACCACTTTTCGCACTTGTGTTGGTGCAGGAAAACCACTTTTGCACTTGTATTAGTGTGGAAAAAACACTTTTTGCACTTGTGATAGTGTTGAAAAACCACTTTTCGCACTTGTGTTAGTGTTGAAAAACCACTTTTCGCACTTGTGTTGGTGCAGGAAACCACTTTTGCACTTGTAATAGTGTGGAAAAAACACTTTTTGCACTTGTGATAGTGTTGAAAAACCACTTTTCGCACTTGTGTTAGTGTTAAAAAACCACTGTTTGCACTTGTGTTGGTGCAGGATACCACTTTTGCACTTGTATTAGTGTGGAAATCCACTTTTCGCACTTGTGTTAGTGTTGAAAAACCATTTTTCGCACTTGTGTTAGTGTTGAAAAACCACTTTTCACACATGTGTTGGTGCAGGAAACCACTTTTGCACTTGTATTAGTGTGGAAAAAACACTTTTTGCACTTGTGATAGTGTTGAAAAACCACCTTTCGCACTTGTGTTAGTGTTGAAAAACCACTTTTTGCACTTGTGTTAGTGTTGAAGAACCACTTTTCGCACTTGTGTTTGTGCAGGAAACCTCTTTTGCACTTGTATTAGTGTGGAAAAAACACTTTTTGCACATGTGATAGTGTTGAAAAACCACTTTTCCCACTTGTGTTAGTGTTGAAAAACCACTTTTCGCACTTGTGTTAGTGTTGAAAAACCACTTTTCGCACTTGTGTTGGTGCAGGAACCCACTTTTGCACTTGTATTAGTGTGGAAAAAACACTTTTTGCACTTGTGATAGTGTTGAAAAACAACTTTTCGCACTTGTGTTAGTGTTGAAAAACCACTTTTCGCACTTGTGATGGTGCAGGAAACCACTTTTGCACTTGTATTAGTGTGGAGAAAACACTTTTCGCACTTGTGTTAGTGTTGAAAAACCACTTTTCGCACTTGTGTTAGTGTTGAAAAACCACTTTTCGCACTTGTGTTGGTGCAGGAAACCACTTTTGCACTTGTGTTAGTGTTGAAAAACCACTTTTCGCACTTGTGTTGGTGCAGGAAACCACTTTTGCACTTGTATTAGTGTGGAAAAAACACTTTTTGCACACGTGATATTGTTGAAAAACCACTTTTCGCACTTGTGTTAGTGTTGAAAACCACTTTTCGCACTTGTGTTAGTGTTGAAAAACCACTTTTCGCACTTGTGTTGGTGCAGGAAAACCACTTTTGCACTTGTATTAGTGTGGAAAAAACACTTTTTGCACTTGTGATAGTGTTGAAAAACCACTTTTCCCACTTGTGTTAGTGTTGAAAAACCACTTTTCGCACTTGTGTTAGTGTTGAAAAACCACTTTTCGCACTTGTGTTGGTGCAGGAACCCACTTTTGCACTTGTATTAGTGTGGAAAAAACACTTTTTGCACTTGTGATAGTGTTGAAAAACAACTTTTCGCACTTGTGTTAGTGTTGAAAAACCACTTTTCGCACTTGTGATGGTGCAGGAAACCACTTTTGCACTTGTATTAGTGTGGAGAAAACACTTTTCGCACTTGTGTTAGTGTTGAAAAACCACTTTTCGCACTTGTGTTAGTGTTGAAAAACCACTTTTCGCACTTGTGTTGGTGCAGGAAACCACTTTTGCACTTGTGTTAGTGTTGAAAAACCACTTTTCGCACTTGTGTTGGTGCAGGAAACCACTTTTGCACTTGTATTAGTGTGGAAAAAACACTTTTTGCACACGTGATATTGTTGAAAAACCACTTTTCGCACTTGTGTTAGTGTTGAAAAACCACTTTTCGCACTTGTGTTAGTGTTGAAAAACCACTTTTCGCACTTGTGTTGGTGCAGGAAAACCACTTTTGCACTTGTATTAGTGTGGAAAAAACACTTTTTGCACTTGTGATAGTGTTGAAAAACCACTTTTCGCACTTGTGTTAGTGTTGAAAAACCACTTTTCGCACTTGTGTTGGTGCAGGAAACCACTTTTGCACTTGTAATAGTGTGGAAAAAACACTTTTTGCACTTGTGATAGTGTTGAAAAACCACTTTTCGCACTTGTGTTAGTGTTAAAAAACCACTGTTTGCACTTGTGTTGGTGCAGGATACCACTTTTGCACTTGTATTAGTGTGGAAATCCACTTTTCGCACTTGTGTTAGTGTTGAAAAACCACTTTTCGCACTTGCGTTAGTGTTGAAAAACCACTTTTCACACATGTGTTGGTGCAGGAAACCACTTTTGCACTTGTATTAGTGTGGAAAAAACACTTTTTGCACTTGTGATAGTGTTGAAAAACCACCTTTCGCACTTGTGTTAGTGTTGAAAAACCACTTTTTGCACTTGTGTTAGTGTTGAAGAACCACTTTTCGCACTTGTGTTTGTGCAGGAAACCTCTTTTGCACTTGTATTAGTGTGGAAAAAACACTTTTTGCACATGTGATAGTGTTGAAAAACCACTTTTCCCACTTGTGTTAGTGTTGAAAAACCACTTTTCGCACTTGTGTTAGTGTTGAAAAACCACTTTTCGCACTTGTGTTGGTGCAGGAACCCACTTTTGCACTTGTATTAGTGTGGAAAAAACACTTTTTGCACTTGTGATAGTGTTGAAAAACAACTTTTCGCACTTGTGTTAGTGTTGAAAAACCACTTTTCGCACTTGTGATGGTGCAGGAAACCACTTTTGCACTTGTATTAGTGTGGAGAAAACACTTTTCGCACTTGTGTTAGTGTTGAAAAACCACTTTTCGCACTTGTGTTAGTGTTGAAAAACCACTTTTCGCACTTGTGTTGGTGCAGGAAACCACTTTTGCACTTGTGTTAGTGTTGAAAAACCACTTTTCGCACTTGTGTTGGTGCAGGAAACCACTTTTGCACTTGTATTAGTGTGGAAAAAACACTTTTTGCACTTGTGATAGTGTTGAAAAACCACTTTTCGCACTTGTGTTAGTGTTGAAAAACCACTTTTCGCACTTGTGTTGGTGCAGGAAAACCACTTTTGCACTTGTATTAGTGTGGAAAAAACACTTTTTGCACTTGTGATAGTGTTGAAAAACCACTTTTCGCACTTGTGTTAGTGTTGAAAAACCACTTTTCACACTTGTGTTGGTGCAGGAAACCACTTTTGCACTTGTATTAGTGTGGAAAAACACTTTTTGCACTTGTGATAGTGTTGAAAAACCACTTTTCGCACTTGTGTTAGTGTTGAAAAACCACTTTTCACACTTGTGTTGGTGCAGGAAACCACTTTTGCACTTGTATTAGTGTGGAAAAACACTTTTTGCACTTGTGATAGTGTTGAAAAACCACTTTTCGCACTTGTGTTAGTGTTGAAAAACCACTTTTCGCACTTGTGTTGGTGCAGGAAAACCACTTTTGCACTTGTATTAGTGTGGAAAAAACACTTTTTGCACTTGTGATAGTGTTGAAAAACCACTTTTCGCACTTGTGTTAGTGTTGAAAAACCACTTTTCACACTTGTGTTGGTGCAGGAAACCACTTTTGCACTTGTATTAGTGTGGAAAAACACTTTTTGCACTTGTGATAGTGTTGAAAAACCACTTTTCGCACTTGTGTTAGTGTTGAAAAACCACTTTTCACACTTGTGTTGGTGCAGGAAACCACTTTTGCACTTGTATTAGTGTGGAAAAACACTTTTTGCACTTGTGATAGTGTTGAAAAACCACTTTTCGCACTTGTGTTAGTGTTGAAAAACCACTTTTCGCACTTGTGTTAGTGTTGAAAAACCACTTTTCGCACTTGTGTTAGTGTTGAAAAACTACTTTTCGCACTTGTGTTGAAAAACCACTTTTCGCACTTGTGTTGGTGCAGGAAACCACTTTTGCACTTGTATTAGTGTGGAAAAACCACTTTTCACTCTTGTGTTAGTGTTGAAAAACCACTTTTCGCACTTGTGTTGGTGCAGGAAACCACTTTTGCACTTGTATTAGTGTGGAAAAAACACTTTTTGCACTTGTGATAGTGTTGAAAAACCACTTTTCGCACTTGTATTAGTGTTGAAAAACCACTTTTCGCACTTGTGTTAGTGTTGAAAAACCACTTTTCGCACTTGTGTTGGTGCAGGAAACCACTTTTGCACTTGTATTTGTGTGGAAAAAACACTTTTTGCACTTGTGTTAGTGTTGAAAAACCACTTTTCGCACTTGTGTTAATGTTGAAAAACCACTTTATGCACTTGTGTTAGTGTTGAAAAACCACTTTTCGCACTTGTGTTGGTGCAGGAAACCACTTTTGCACTTGTATTAGTGTGGAAAAACCACTTTTCGCACTTGTGTTAGTGTTGAAAAACCACTTTTCGCACTTGTGTTAGTGTTGAAAAACCACTTTTCACACTTGTGTTGGTGCAGGAAACCACTTTTGCACTTGTATTAGTGTGGAAAAAACACTTTTTGCACTTGTGATAGTGTTGAAAAACCACTTTTCGCATTTGTGTTAGTGTTGAAAAACCACTTTTTGCACTTGTGTTAGTGTTGAAAAACTACTTTTCGCACTTGTGTTGAAAAACCACTTTTCGCACTTGTGTTGGTGCAGGAAACCACTTTTGCACTTGTATTAGTGTGGAAAAAACACTTTTTGCACATGTGATAGTGTTGAAAAACCACTTTTCGCACTTGTGTTAGTGTTGAAAAACCACTTTTTGCACTTGTGTTAGTGTTGAAAAACCACTTTTCGCACTTGTGTTGGTGCAGGAAACCACTTTTGCACTTGTATTAGTGTGGAAAAAACACTTTTTGCACTTGTGATAGTGTTTAAAAACCACTTTTCGCACTTGTGTTAGTGTTGAAAAACCACTTTTCGCACCTGTTTTGGTGCAGGATACCACTTTTGCACTTGTATTAGTGTGGAAAAACCACTTTTCGCACTTGTCTTAGTGTTGAAAAACCACTTTTCGCACTTGTGTTAGTGTTGAAAAACCACTTTTCACACATGTGTTGGTGCAGGAAACCACTTTTACACTTGTATTAGTGTGGAAAAAACACTTTTTGCACTTGTGATAGTGTTGAAAAACCACTTTTCGCACTTGTGTTAGTGTTGAAAAACCACTTTTCGCACTTGTGTTAGTGTTGAAGAACCACTTTTCGCACTTGTGTTGGTGCAGGAAACCTCTTTTGCACTTGTATTAGTGTGGAAAAAACACTTTTTGCACATGTGATAGTGTTGAAAAACCACTTTTCGCACTTGTGTTAGTGTTGAAAAACCACTTTTCGCACTTGTGTTAGTGTTGAAAAACCACTTTTCGCACTTGTGTTAGTGTTGAAAAACCACTTTTCGCACTTGTGTTGGTGCAGGAAACCACTTTTGCACTTGTATTAGTGTGGGAAAAACACTTTTTGCACTTGTGATAGTGTTGAAAAACCACTTTTCGCACTTGTGTTAGTGTTGAAAAACCACTTTTCGCACTTGTGTTAGTGTTGAAAAACCACTTTTCGCACTTGTGTTGGTGCAGGAAACCACTTTTGCACTTGTATTTGTGTGGAAAAAACACTTTTTGCACTTGTGTTAGTGTTGAAAAACCACTTTTCGCACTTGTGTTAGTGTTGAAAAACCACTTTACGCACTTGTGTTAGTGTTGAAAACCCACTTTTCGCACTTGTGTTGGTGCAGGAAACCACTTTTGCACTTGTATTAGTGTGGAAAAAACACTTTTTGCCCTTGTGATAGTGTTGAAAAACCACTTTTCGCACTTGTGTTAGTGTTGAAAAACCACTTTTCGCACTTGTGTTGGTGCAGGAAACCACTTTTGCACTTGTATTCGTGTAGAAAAACCACTTTTTGCACTTGTGTTAGTGTTGAAAAACCACTTTTCGCACTTGTGTTAGTGTTGAAAAACCACTTTTCACACATGTGTTGGTACAGGAAACCACTTTTACACTTGTATTAGTGTGGAAAAAACACTTTTTGCACTTGTGTTAGTGTTGAAAAACCACTTTTCGCACTTGTGTTAGTGTTGAAAAACCACTTTTTGCACTTGTGTTAGTGTTGAAAAACTACTTTTCGCACTTGTGTTGAAAAATAACTTTTCGCACTTGTGTTGGTGCAGGAAACCACTTTTGCACTTGTATTAGTGTGGAAAAAACACTTTTTGCACATGTGATATTGTTGAAAAACCACTTTTCGCACTTGTGTTAGTGTTGAAAAACCACTTTTTGCACTTGTGTTAGTGTTGAAAAACCACTTTTCGCACTTGTGTTGGTGCAGGAAAACCACTTTTGCACTTGTATTAGTGTGGAAAAAACACTTTTTGCACTTGTGATAGTGTTGAAAAACCACTTTTCGCACTTGTGTTAGTGTTGAAAAACCACTTTTCGCACTTGTGTTGGTGCAGGAAACCACTTTTGCACTTGTAATAGTGTGGAAAAAACACTTTTTGCACTTGTGATAGTGTTGAAAAACCACTTTTCGCACTTGTGTTAGTGTTAAAAAACCACTGTTTGCACTTGTGTTGGTGCAGGATACCACTTTTGCACTTGTATTAGTGTGGAAAAACCACTTTTCGCACTTGTGTTAGTGTTGAAAAACCACTTTTCGCACATGTGTTAGTGTTGAAAAACCACTTTTCACACATGTGTTGGTGCAGGAAACCACTTTTGCACTTGTATTAGTGTGGAAAAAACACTTTTTGCACTTGTGATAGTGTTGAAAAACCACCTTTCGCACTTGTGTTAGTGTTGAAAAACCACTTTTTGCACTTGTGTTAGTGTTGAAGAACCACTTTTCGCACTTGTGTTTGTGCAGGAAACCTCTTTTGCACTTGTATTAGTGTGGAAAAAACACTTTTTGCACATGTGATAGTGTTGAAAAACCACTTTTCCCACTTGTGTTAGTGTTGAAAAACCACTTTTCGCACTTGTGTTAGTGTTGAAAAACCACTTTTCGCACTTGTGTTGGTGCAGGAACCCACTTTTGCACTTGTATTAGTGTGGAAAAAACACTTTTTGCACTTGTGATAGTGTTGAAAAACAACTTTTCGCACTTGTGTTAGTGTTGAAAAACCACTTTTCGCACTTGTGATGGTGCAGGAAACCACTTTTGCACTTGTATTAGTGTGGAGAAAACACTTTTCGCACTTGTGTTAGTGTTGAAAAACCACTTTTCGCACTTGTGTTAGTGTTGGAAAACCACTTTTCGCACTTGTGTTGGTGCAGGAAACCACTTTTGCACTTGTGTTAGTGTTGAAAAACCACTTTTCGCACTTGTGTTGGTGCAGGAAAACCACTTTTGCACTTGTATTAGTGTGGAAAAAACACTTTTTGCACTTGTGATAGTGTTGAAAAACCACTTTTCGCACTTGTGTTAGTGTTGAAAAACCACTTTTCACACTTGTGTTGGTGCAGGAAACCACTTTTGCACTTGTATTAGTGTGGAAAAAACACTTTTTGCACTTGTGATAGTGTTGAAAAACCACTTTTCGCACTTGTGTTAGTGTTGAAAAACCACTTTTCGCACTTGTGTTTGTGTTGAAAAACTACTTTTCGCACTTGTGTTCAAAAACCACTTTTCGCACTTGTGTTGGTGCAGGAAACCACTTTTGCACTTGTATTCGTGTGGAAAAAACACTTTTTGCACATGTGATAGTGTTGAAAAACCACTTTTCCCACTTGTGTTAGTGTTGAAAAACCACTTTTCGCACTTGTGTTAGTGTTGAAAAACCACTTTTCGCACTTGTGTTAGTGTTGAAAAACCACTTTTCGCACTTGTGTTGGTGCAGGAACCCACTTTTGCACTTGTATTAGTGTGGAAAAAACACTTTTTGCACTTGTGATAGTGTTGAAAAACAACTTTTCGCACTTGTGTTAGTGTTGAAAAACCACTTTTCGCACTTGTGATGGTGCAGGAAACCACTTTTGCACTTGTATTAGTGTGGAGAAAACACTTTTCGCACTTGTGTTAGTGTTGAAAAACCACTTTTCGCACTTGTGTTAGTGTTGAAAAACCACTTTTCGCACTTGTGTTGGTGCAGGAAACCACTTTTGCACTTGTGTTAGTGTTGAAAAACCACTTTTCGCACTTGTGTTGGTGCAGGAAACCACTTTTGCACTTGTATTAGTGTGGAAAAAACACTTTTTGCACACGTGATATTGTTGAAAAACCACTTTTCGCACTTGTGTTAGTGTTGAAAAACCACTTTTCGCACTTGTGTTAGTGTTGAAAAACCACTTTTCGCACTTGTGTTGGTGCAGGAAAACCACTTTTGCACTTGTATTAGTGTGGAAAAAACACTTTTTGCACTTGTGATAGTGTTGAAAAACCACTTTTC
The DNA here is from genome assembly GCF_964187855.1 of Myxine glutinosa. NCBI lineage: Eukaryota > Metazoa > Chordata > Myxini > Myxiniformes > Myxinidae > Myxine > Myxine glutinosa. The sequence goes on along the minus strand of NW_027617499.1, from coordinate 93,988 downwards.
CCACTTGTGTTAGTGTTGAAAAACCACTTTTCGCACTTGTGTTAGTGTTGAAAAACCACTTTTCGCACTTGTGTTGGTGCAGGAACCCACTTTTGCACTTGTATTAGTGTGGAAAAAACACTTTTTGCACTTGTGATAGTGTTGAAAAACAACTTTTCGCACTTGTGTTAGTGTTGAAAAACCACTTTTCGCACTTGTGATGGTGCAGGAAACCACTTTTGCACTTGTATTAGTGTGGAGAAAACACTTTTCGCACTTGTGTTAGTGTTGAAAAACCACTTTTCGCACTTGTGTTAGTGTTGAAAAACCACTTTTCGCACTTGTGTTGGTGCAGGAAACCACTTTTGCACTTGTGTTAGTGTTGAAAAACCACTTTTCGCACTTGTGTTGGTGCAGGAAACCACTTTTGCACTTGTATTAGTGTGGAAAAAACACTTTTTGCACACGTGATATTGTTGAAAAACCACTTTTCGCACTTGTGTTAGTGTTGAAAAACCACTTTTCGCACTTGTGTTAGTGTTGAAAAACCACTTTTCGCACTTGTGTTGGTGCAGGAAAACCACTTTTGCACTTGTATTAGTGTGGAAAAAACACTTTTTGCACTTGTGATAGTGTTGAAAAACCACTTTTCGCACTTGTGTTAGTGTTGAAAAACCACTTTTCGCACTTGTGTTGGTGCAGGAAACCACTTTTGCACTTGTAATAGTGTGGAAAAAACACTTTTTGCACTTGTGATAGTGTTGAAAAACCACTTTTCGCACTTGTGTTAGTGTTAAAAAACCACTGTTTGCACTTGTGTTGGTGCAGGATACCACTTTTGCACTTGTATTAGTGTGGAAATCCACTTTTCGCACTTGTGTTAGTGTTGAAAAACCACTTTTCGCACTTGTGTTAGTGTTGAAAAACCACTTTTCACACATGTGTTGGTGCAGGAAACCACTTTTGCACTTGTATTAGTGTGGAAAAAACACTTTTTGCACTTGTGATAGTGTTGAAAAACCACCTTTCGCACTTGTGTTAGTGTTGAAAAACCACTTTTTGCACTTGTGTTAGTGTTGAAGAACCACTTTTCGCACTTGTGTTTGTGCAGGAAACCTCTTTTGCACTTATATTAGTGTGGAAAAAACACTTTTTGCACATGTGATAGTGTTGAAAAACCACTTTTCCCACTTGTGTTAGTGTTGAAAAACCACTTTTCGCACTTGTGTTAGTGTTGAAAAACCACTTTTCGCACTTGTGTTGGTGCAGGAACCCACTTTTGCACTTGTATTAGTGTGGAAAAAACACTTTTTGCACTTGTGATAGTGTTGAAAAACAACTTTTCGCACTTGTGTTAGTGTTGAAAAACCACTTTTCGCACTTGTGATGGTGCAGGAAACCACTTTTGCACTTGTATTAGTGTGGAGAAAACACTTTTCGCACTTGTGTTAGTGTTGAAAAACCACTTTTCGCACTTGTGTTAGTGTTGAAAAACCACTTTTCGCACTTGTGTTGGTGCAGGAAACCACTTTTGCACTTGTGTTAGTGTTGAAAAACCACTTTTCGCACTTGTGTTGGTGCAGGAAACCACTTTTGCACTTGTATTAGTGTGGAAAAAACACTTTTTGCACTTGTGATAGTGTTGAAAAACCACTTTTCGCACTTGTGTTAGTGTTGAAAAACCACTTTTCGCACTTGTGTTGGTGCAGGAAAACCACTTTTGCACTTGTATTAGTGTGGAAAAAACACTTTTTGCACTTGTGATAGTGTTGAAAAACCACTTTTCGCACTTGTGTTAGTGTTGAAAAACCACTTTTCACACTTGTGTTGGTGCAGGAAACCACTTTTGCACTTGTATTAGTGTGGAAAAACACTTTTTGCACTTGTGATAGTGTTGAAAAACCACTTTTCGCACTTGTGTTAGTGTTGAAAAACCACTTTTCACACTTGTGTTGGTGCAGGAAACCACTTTTGCACTTGTATTAGTGTGGAAAAAACACTTTTTGCACTTGTGATAGTGTTGAAAAACCACTTTTCGCACTTGTGTTAGTGTTGAAAAACCACTTTTCACACTTGTGTTGGTGCAGGAAACCACTTTTGCACTTGTATTAGTGTGGAAAAACACTTTTTGCACTTGTGATAGTGTTGAAAAACCACTTTTCGCACTTGTGTTAGTGTTGAAAAACCACTTTTCACACTTGTGTTGGTGCAGGAAACCACTTTTGCACTTGTATTAGTGTGGAAAAACACTTTTTGCACTTGTGATAGTGTTGAAAAACCACTTTTCGCACTTGTGTTAGTGTTGAAAAACCACTTTTCGCACTTGTGTTAGTGTTGAAAAACCACTTTTCGCACTTGTGTTAGTGTTGAAAAACTACTTTTCGCACTTGTGTTGAAAAACCACTTTTCGCACTTGTGTTGGTGCAGGAAACCACTTTTGCACTTGTATTAGTGTGGAAAAACCACTTTTCACTCTTGTGTTAGTGTTGAAAAACCACTTTTCGCACTTGTGTTGGTGCAGGAAACCACTTTTGCACTTGTATTAGTGTGGAAAAAACACTTTTTGCACTTGTGATAGTGTTGAAAAACCACTTTTCGCACTTGTATTAGTGTTGAAAAACCACTTTTCGCACTTGTGTTAGTGTTGAAAAACCACTTTTCGCACTTGTGTTGGTGCAGGAAACCACTTTTGCACTTGTATTTGTGTGGAAAAAACACTTTTTGCACTTGTGTTAGTGTTGAAAAACCACTTTTCGCACTTGTGTTAATGTTGAAAAACCACTTTATGCACTTGTGTTAGTGTTGAAAAACCACTTTTCGCACTTGTGTTGGTGCAGGAAACCACTTTTGCACTTGTATTAGTGTGGAAAAACCACTTTTCGCACTTGTGTTAGTGTTGAAAAACCACTTTTCGCACTTGTGTTAGTGTTGAAAAACCACTTTTCACACTTGTGTTGGTGCAGGAAACCACTTTTGCACTTGTATTAGTGTGGAAAAAACACTTTTTGCACTTGTGATAGTGTTGAAAAACCACTTTTCGCATTTGTGTTAGTGTTGAAAAACCACTTTTTGCACTTGTGTTAGTGTTGAAAAACTACTTTTCGCACTTGTGTTGAAAAACCACTTTTCGCACTTGTGTTGGTGCAGGAAACCACTTTTGCACTTGTATTAGTGTGGAAAAAACACTTTTTGCACATGTGATAGTGTTGAAAAACCACTTTTCGCACTTGTGTTAGTGTTGAAAAACCACTTTTTGCACTTGTGTTAGTGTTGAAAAACCACTTTTCGCACTTGTGTTGGTGCAGGAAACCACTTTTGCACTTGTATTAGTGTGGAAAAAACACTTTTTGCACTTGTGATAGTGTTTAAAAACCACTTTTCGCACTTGTGTTAGTGTTGAAAAACCACTTTTCGCACCTGTTTTGGTGCAGGATACCACTTTTGCACTTGAATTAGTGTGGAAAAACCACTTTTCGCACTTGTCTTAGTGTTGAAAAACCACTTTTCGCACTTGTGTTAGTGTTGAAAAACCACTTTTCACACATGTGTTGGTGCAGGAAACCACTTTTACACTTGTATTAGTGTGGAAAAAACACTTTTTGCACTTGTGATAGTGTTGAAAAACCACTTTTCGCACTTGTGTTAGTGTTGAAAAACCACTTTTCGCACTTGTGTTAGTGTTGAAGAACCACTTTTCGCACTTGTGTTGGTGCAGGAAACCTCTTTTGCACTTGTATTAGTGTGGAAAAAACACTTTTTGCACATGTGATAGTGTTGAAAAACCACTTTTCGCACTTGTGTTAGTGTTGAAAAACCACTTTTCGCACTTGTGTTAGTGTTGAAAAACCACTTTTCGCACTTGTGTTAGTGTTGAAAAACCACTTTTCGCACTTGTGTTGGTGCAGGAAACCACTTTTGCACTTGTATTAGTGTGGGAAAAACACTTTTTGCACTTGTGATAGTGTTGAAAAACCACTTTTCGCACTTGTGTTAGTGTTGAAAAACCACTTTTCGCACTTGTGTTAGTGTTGAAAAACCACTTTTCGCACTTGTGTTGGTGCAGGAAACCACTTTTGCACTTGTATTTGTGTGGAAAAAACACTTTTTGCACTTGTGTTAGTGTTGAAAAACCACTTTTCGCACTTGTGTTAGTGTTGAAAAACCACTTTACGCACTTGTGTTAGTGTTGAAAACCCACTTTTCGCACTTGTGTTGGTGCAGGAAACCACTTTTGCACTTGTATTAGTGTGGAAAAAACACTTTTTGCCCTTGTGATAGTGTTGAAAAACCACTTTTCGCACTTGTGTTAGTGTTGAAAAACCACTTTTCGCACTTGTGTTGGTGCAGGAAACCACTTTTGCACTTGTATTCGTGTAGAAAAACCACTTTTTGCACTTGTGTTAGTGTTGAAAAACCACTTTTCGCACTTGTGTTAGTGTTGAAAAACCACTTTTCACACATGTGTTGGTACAGGAAACCACTTTTACACTTGTATTAGTGTGGAAAAAACCCTTTTTGCACTTGTGTTAGTGTTGAAAAACCACTTTTCGCACTTGTGTTAGTGTTGAAAAACCACTTTTTGCACTTGTGTTAGTGTTGAAAAACTACTTTTCGCACTTGTGTTGAAAAATCACTTTTCGCACTTGTGTTGGTGCAGGAAACCACTTTTGCACTTGTATTAGTGTGGAAAAAACACTTTTTGCACATGTGATATTGTTGAAAAACCACTTTTCGCACTTGTGTTAGTGTTGAAAAACCACTTTTTGCACTTGTGTTAGTGTTGAAAAACCACTTTTTGCACTTGTGTTGGTGCAGGAAAACCACTTTTGCACTTGTATTAGTGTGGAAAAAACACTTTTTGCACTTGTGATAGTGTTGAAAAACCACTTTTCGCACTTGTGTTAGTGTTGAAAAACCACTTTTCGCACTTGTGTTGGTGCAGGAAACCACTTTTGCACTTGTATTAGTGTGGAAATCCACTTTTCGCACTTGTGTTAGTGTTGAAAAACCACTTTTCGCACTTGTGTTAGTGTTGAAAAACCACTTTTCACACATGTGTTGGTGCAGGAAACCACTTTTGCACTTGTATTAGTGTGGAAAAAACACTTTTTGCACTTGTGATAGTGTTGAAAAACCACCTTTCGCACTTGTGTTAGTGTTGAAAAACCACTTTTTGCACTTGTGTTAGTGTTGAAGAACCACTTTTCGCACTTGTGTTGGTGCAGGAAACCACTTTTGCACTTGTAATAGTGTGGAAAAAACACTTTTTGCACTTGTGATAGTGTTGAAAAACCACTTTTCGCACTTGTGTTAGTGTTAAAAAACCACTGTTTGCACTTGTGTTGGTGCAGGATACCACTTTTGCACTTGTATTAGTGTGGAAATCCACTTTTCGCACTTGTGTTAGTGTTGAAAAACCACTTTTCGCACTTGTGTTAGTGTTGAAAAACCACTTTTCACACATGTGTTGGTGCAGGAAACCACTTTTGCACTTGTATTAGTGTGGAAAAAACACTTTTTGCACTTGTGATAGTGTTGAAAAACCACCTTTCGCACTTGTGTTAGTGTTGAAAAACCACTTTTTGCACTTGTGTTAGTGTTGAAGAACCACTTTTCGCACTTGTGTTTGTGCAGGAAACCTCTTTTGCACTTGTATTAGTGTGGAAAAAACACTTTTTGCACATGTGATAGTGTTGAAAAACCACTTTTCCCACTTGTGTTAGTGTTGAAAAACCACTTTTCGCACTTGTGTTAGTGTTGAAAAACCACTTTTCGCACTTGTGTTGGTGCAGGAACCCACTTTTGCACTTGTATTAGTGTGGAAAAAACACTTTTTGCACTTGTGATAGTGTTGAAAAACAACTTTTCGCACTTGTGTTAGTGTTGAAAAACCACTTTTCGCACTTGTGATGGTGCAGGAAACCACTTTTGCACTTGTATTAGTGTGGAGAAAACACTTTTCGCACTTGTGTTAGTGTTGAAAAACCACTTTTCGCACTTGTGTTAGTGTTGAAAAACCACTTTTCGCACTTGTGTTGGTGCAGGAAACCACTTTTGCACTTGTGTTAGTGTTGAAAAACCACTTTTCGCACTTGTGTTGGTGCAGGAAACCACTTTTGCACTTGTATTAGTGTGGAAAAAACACTTTTTGCACACGTGATATTGTTGAAAAACCACTTTTCGCACTTGTGTTAGTGTTGAAAAACCACTTTTCGCACTTGTGTTAGTGTTGAAAAACCACTTTTCGCACTTGTGTTGGTGCAGGAAAACCACTTTTGCACTTGTATTAGTGTGGAAAAAACACTTTTTGCACTTGTGATAGTGTTGAAAAACCACTTTTCCCACTTGTGTTAGTGTTGAAAAACCACTTTTCGCACTTGTGTTAGTGTTGAAAAACCACTTTTCGCACTTGTGTTGGTGCAGGAACCCACTTTTGCACTTGTATTAGTGTGGAAAAAACACTTTTTGCACTTGTGATAGTGTTGAAAAACAACTTTTCGCACTTGTGTTAGTGTTGAAAAACCACTTTTCGCACTTGTGATGGTGCAGGAAACCACTTTTGCACTTGTATTAGTGTGGAGAAAACACTTTTCGCACTTGTGTTAGTGTTGAAAAACCACTTTTCGCACTTGTGTTAGTGTTGAAAAACCACTTTTCGCACTTGTGTTGGTGCAGGAAACCACTTTTGCACTTGTGTTAGTGTTGAAAAACCACTTTTCGCACTTGTGTTGGTGCAGGAAACCACTTTTGCACTTGTATTAGTGTGGAAAAAACACTTTTTGCACACGTGATATTGTTGAAAAACCACTTTTCGCACTTGTGTTAGTGTTGAAAAACCACTTTTCGCACTTGTGTTAGTGTTGAAAAACCACTTTTCGCACTTGTGTTTGTGCAGGAAACCACTTTTGCACTTGTATTTGTGTGGAAAAAACACTTTTTGCACTTGTGTTAGTGTTGAAAAACCACTTTTCGCACTTGTGTTAGTGTTGAAAAACCACTTTATGCACTTGTGTTAGTGTTGAAAAACCACTTTTCGCACTTGTGTTGGTGCAGGAAACCACTTTTGCACTTGTATTAGTGTGGAAAAACCACTTTTCGCACTTGTGTTAGTGTTGAAAAACCACTTTTCGCACTTGTGTTGGTGCAGGAAACCACTTTTGCCCTTGTATTAGTGTGGAAAAACACTTTTTGCACTTGTGATAGTGTTGAAAAACCACTTTTCGCACTTGTGTTAGTGTTGAAAAACCACTTTTTGCACTTGTGTTAGTGTTGAAAAACCACTTTACGCACTTGTGTTAGTGTTGAAAACCCACTTTTCGCACTTGTGTTGGTGCAGGAAACCACTTTTGCACTTGTATTAGTGTGGAAAAAACACTTTTTGCCCTTGTGATAGTGTTGAAAAACCACTTTTCGCACTTGTGTTAGTGTTGAAAAACCATTTTTCGCACTTGTGTTGGTGCAGGAAACCACTTTTGCACTTGTATTCGTGTGGAAAAACCACTTTTCGCACTTGTGTTAGTGTTGAAAAACCACTTTTCGCACTTGTGTTAGTGTTGAAAAACCACTTTTCACACATGTGTTGGTGCAGGAAACCACTTTTACACTTGTATTAGTGTGGAAAAAACACTTTTTGCACTTGTGTTAGTGTTGAAAAACCACTTTTCGCACTTGTGTTAGTGTTGAAAAACCACTTTTTGCACTTGTGTTAGTGTTGAAAAACTACTTTTCGCACTTGTGTTGAAAAACCACTTTTCGCACTTGTGTTGGTGCAGGAAACCACTTTTGCACTTGTATTAGTGTGGAAAAAACACTTTTTGCACACGTGATATTGTTGAAAAACCACTTTTCGCACTTGTGTTAGTGTTGAAAAACCACTTTTCGCACTTGTGTTAGTGTTGAAAAACCACTTTTCGCACTTGTGTTGGTGCAGGAAAACCACTTTTGCACTTGTATTAGTGTGGAAAAAACACTTTTTGCACTTGTGATAGTGTTGAAAAACCACTTTTCGCACTTGTGTTAGTGTTGAAAAACCACTTTTCGCACTTGTGTTGGTGCAGGAAACCACTTTTGCACTTGTAATAGTGTGGAAAAAACACTTTTTGCACTTGTGATAGTGTTGAAAAACCACTTTTCGCACTTGTGTTAGTGTTAAAAAACCACTGTTTGCACTTGTGTTGGTGCAGGATACCACTTTTGCACTTGTATTAGTGTGGAAATCCACTTTTCGCACTTGTGTTAGTGTTGAAAAACCACTTTTCGCACTTGTGTTAGTGTTGAAAAACCACTTTTCACACATGTGTTGGTGCAGGAAACCACTTTTGCACTTGTATTAGTGTGGAAAAAACACTTTTTGCACTTGTGATAGTGTTGAAAAACCACCTTTCGCACTTGTGTTAGTGTTGAAAAACCACTTTTTGCACTTGTGTTAGTGTTGAAGAACCACTTTTCGCACTTGTGTTTGTGCAGGAAACCTCTTTTGCACTTGTATTAGTGTGGAAAAAACACTTTTTGCACATGTGATAGTGTTGAAAAACCACTTTTCCCACTTGTGTTAGTGTTGAAAAACCACTTTTCGCACTTGTGTTAGTGTTGAAAAACCACTTTTCGCACTTGTGTTGGTGCAGGAACCCACTTTTGCACTTGTATTAGTGTGGAAAAAACACTTTTTGCACTTGTGATAGTGTTGAAAAACAACTTTTCGCACTTGTGTTAGTGTTGAAAAACCACTTTTCGCACTTGTGATGGTGCAGGAAACCACTTTTGCACTTGTATTAGTGTGGAGAAAACACTTTTCGCACTTGTGTTAGTGTTGAAAAACCACTTTTCGCACTTGTGTTAGTGTTGAAAAACCACTTTTCGCACTTGTGTTGGTGCAGGAAACCACTTTTGCACTTGTGTTAGTGTTGAAAAACCACTTTTCGCACTTGTGTTGGTGCAGGAAACCACTTTTGCACTTGTATTAGTGTGGAAAAAACACTTTTTGCACACGTGATATTGTTGAAAAACCACTTTTCGCACTTGTGTTAGTGTTGAAAACCACTTTTCGCACTTGTGTTAGTGTTGAAAAACCACTTTTCGCACTTGTGTTGGTGCAGGAAAACCACTTTTGCACTTGTATTAGTGTGGAAAAAACACTTTTTGCACTTGTGATAGTGTTGAAAAACCACTTTTCCCACTTGTGTTAGTGTTGAAAAACCACTTTTCGCACTTGTGTTAGTGTTGAAAAACCACTTTTCGCACTTGTGTTGGTGCAGGAACCCACTTTTGCACTTGTATTAGTGTGGAAAAAACACTTTTTGCACTTGTGATAGTGTTGAAAAACAACTTTTCGCACTTGTGTTAGTGTTGAAAAACCACTTTTCGCACTTGTGATGGTGCAGGAAACCACTTTTGCACTTGTATTAGTGTGGAGAAAACACTTTTCGCACTTGTGTTAGTGTTGAAAAACCACTTTTCGCACTTGTGTTAGTGTTGAAAAACCACTTTTCGCACTTGTGTTGGTGCAGGAAACCACTTTTGCACTTGTGTTAGTGTTGAAAAACCACTTTTCGCACTTGTGTTGGTGCAGGAAACCACTTTTGCACTTGTATTAGTGTGGAAAAAACACTTTTTGCACACGTGATATTGTTGAAAAACCACTTTTCGCACTTGTGTTAGTGTTGAAAAACCACTTTTCGCACTTGTGTTAGTGTTGAAAAACCACTTTTCGCACTTGTGTTGGTGCAGGAAAACCACTTTTGCACTTGTATTAGTGTGGAAAAAACACTTTTTGCACTTGTGATAGTGTTGAAAAACCACTTTTCGCACTTGTGTTAGTGTTGAAAAACCACTTTTCGCACTTGTGTTGGTGCAGGAAACCACTTTTGCACTTGTAATAGTGTGGAAAAAACACTTTTTGCACTTGTGATAGTGTTGAAAAACCACTTTTCGCACTTGTGTTAGTGTTAAAAAACCACTGTTTGCACTTGTGTTGGTGCAGGATACCACTTTTGCACTTGTATTAGTGTGGAAATCCACTTTTCGCACTTGTGTTAGTGTTGAAAAACCACTTTTCGCACTTGCGTTAGTGTTGAAAAACCACTTTTCACACATGTGTTGGTGCAGGAAACCACTTTTGCACTTGTATTAGTGTGGAAAAAACACTTTTTGCACTTGTGATAGTGTTGAAAAACCACCTTTCGCACTTGTGTTAGTGTTGAAAAACCACTTTTTGCACTTGTGTTAGTGTTGAAGAACCACTTTTCGCACTTGTGTTTGTGCAGGAAACCTCTTTTGCACTTGTATTAGTGTGGAAAAAACACTTTTTGCACATGTGATAGTGTTGAAAAACCACTTTTCCCACTTGTGTTAGTGTTGAAAAACCACTTTTCGCACTTGTGTTAGTGTTGAAAAACCACTTTTCGCACTTGTGTTGGTGCAGGAACCCACTTTTGCACTTGTATTAGTGTGGAAAAAACACTTTTTGCACTTGTGATAGTGTTGAAAAACAACTTTTCGCACTTGTGTTAGTGTTGAAAAACCACTTTTCGCACTTGTGATGGTGCAGGAAACCACTTTTGCACTTGTATTAGTGTGGAGAAAACACTTTTCGCACTTGTGTTAGTGTTGAAAAACCACTTTTCGCACTTGTGTTAGTGTTGAAAAACCACTTTTCGCACTTGTGTTGGTGCAGGAAACCACTTTTGCACTTGTGTTAGTGTTGAAAAACCACTTTTCGCACTTGTGTTGGTGCAGGAAACCACTTTTGCACTTGTATTAGTGTGGAAAAAACACTTTTTGCACTTGTGATAGTGTTGAAAAACCACTTTTCGCACTTGTGTTAGTGTTGAAAAACCACTTTTCGCACTTGTGTTGGTGCAGGAAAACCACTTTTGCACTTGTATTAGTGTGGAAAAAACACTTTTTGCACTTGTGATAGTGTTGAAAAACCACTTTTCGCACTTGTGTTAGTGTTGAAAAACCACTTTTCACACTTGTGTTGGTGCAGGAAACCACTTTTGCACTTGTATTAGTGTGGAAAAACACTTTTTGCACTTGTGATAGTGTTGAAAAACCACTTTTCGCACTTGTGTTAGTGTTGAAAAACCACTTTTCACACTTGTGTTGGTGCAGGAAACCACTTTTGCACTTGTATTAGTGTGGAAAAACACTTTTTGCACTTGTGATAGTGTTGAAAAACCACTTTTCGCACTTGTGTTAGTGTTGAAAAACCACTTTTCGCACTTGTGTTGGTGCAGGAAAACCACTTTTGCACTTGTATTAGTGTGGAAAAAACACTTTTTGCACTTGTGATAGTGTTGAAAAACCACTTTTCGCACTTGTGTTAGTGTTGAAAAACCACTTTTCACACTTGTGTTGGTGCAGGAAACCACTTTTGCACTTGTATTAGTGTGGAAAAACACTTTTTGCACTTGTGATAGTGTTGAAAAACCACTTTTCGCACTTGTGTTAGTGTTGAAAAACCACTTTTCACACTTGTGTTGGTGCAGGAAACCACTTTTGCACTTGTATTAGTGTGGAAAAACACTTTTTGCACTTGTGATAGTGTTGAAAAACCACTTTTCGCACTTGTGTTAGTGTTGAAAAACCACTTTTCGCACTTGTGTTAGTGTTGAAAAACCACTTTTCGCACTTGTGTTAGTGTTGAAAAACTACTTTTCGCACTTGTGTTGAAAAACCACTTTTCGCACTTGTGTTGGTGCAGGAAACCACTTTTGCACTTGTATTAGTGTGGAAAAACCACTTTTCACTCTTGTGTTAGTGTTGAAAAACCACTTTTCGCACTTGTGTTGGTGCAGGAAACCACTTTTGCACTTGTATTAGTGTGGAAAAAACACTTTTTGCACTTGTGATAGTGTTGAAAAACCACTTTTCGCACTTGTATTAGTGTTGAAAAACCACTTTTCGCACTTGTGTTAGTGTTGAAAAACCACTTTTCGCACTTGTGTTGGTGCAGGAAACCACTTTTGCACTTGTATTTGTGTGGAAAAAACACTTTTTGCACTTGTGTTAGTGTTGAAAAACCACTTTTCGCACTTGTGTTAATGTTGAAAAACCACTTTATGCACTTGTGTTAGTGTTGAAAAACCACTTTTCGCACTTGTGTTGGTGCAGGAAACCACTTTTGCACTTGTATTAGTGTGGAAAAACCACTTTTCGCACTTGTGTTAGTGTTGAAAAACCACTTTTCGCACTTGTGTTAGTGTTGAAAAACCACTTTTCACACTTGTGTTGGTGCAGGAAACCACTTTTGCACTTGTATTAGTGTGGAAAAAACACTTTTTGCACTTGTGATAGTGTTGAAAAACCACTTTTCGCATTTGTGTTAGTGTTGAAAAACCACTTTTTGCACTTGTGTTAGTGTTGAAAAACTACTTTTCGCACTTGTGTTGAAAAACCACTTTTCGCACTTGTGTTGGTGCAGGAAACCACTTTTGCACTTGTATTAGTGTGGAAAAAACACTTTTTGCACATGTGATAGTGTTGAAAAACCACTTTTCGCACTTGTGTTAGTGTTGAAAAACCACTTTTTGCACTTGTGTTAGTGTTGAAAAACCACTTTTCGCACTTGTGTTGGTGCAGGAAACCACTTTTGCACTTGTATTAGTGTGGAAAAAACACTTTTTGCACTTGTGATAGTGTTTAAAAACCACTTTTCGCACTTGTGTTAGTGTTGAAAAACCACTTTTCGCACCTGTTTTGGTGCAGGATACCACTTTTGCACTTGTATTAGTGTGGAAAAACCACTTTTCGCACTTGTCTTAGTGTTGAAAAACCACTTTTCGCACTTGTGTTAGTGTTGAAAAACCACTTTTCACACATGTGTTGGTGCAGGAAACCACTTTTACACTTGTATTAGTGTGGAAAAAACACTTTTTGCACTTGTGATAGTGTTGAAAAACCACTTTTCGCACTTGTGTTAGTGTTGAAAAACCACTTTTCGCACTTGTGTTAGTGTTGAAGAACCACTTTTCGCACTTGTGTTGGTGCAGGAAACCTCTTTTGCACTTGTATTAGTGTGGAAAAAACACTTTTTGCACATGTGATAGTGTTGAAAAACCACTTTTCGCACTTGTGTTAGTGTTGAAAAACCACTTTTCGCACTTGTGTTAGTGTTGAAAAACCACTTTTCGCACTTGTGTTAGTGTTGAAAAACCACTTTTCGCACTTGTGTTGGTGCAGGAAACCACTTTTGCACTTGTATTAGTGTGGGAAAAACACTTTTTGCACTTGTGATAGTGTTGAAAAACCACTTTTCGCACTTGTGTTAGTGTTGAAAAACCACTTTTCGCACTTGTGTTAGTGTTGAAAAACCACTTTTCGCACTTGTGTTGGTGCAGGAAACCACTTTTGCACTTGTATTTGTGTGGAAAAAACACTTTTTGCACTTGTGTTAGTGTTGAAAAACCACTTTTCGCACTTGTGTTAGTGTTGAAAAACCACTTTACGCACTTGTGTTAGTGTTGAAAACCCACTTTTCGCACTTGTGTTGGTGCAGGAAACCACTTTTGCACTTGTATTAGTGTGGAAAAAACACTTTTTGCCCTTGTGATAGTGTTGAAAAACCACTTTTCGCACTTGTGTTAGTGTTGAAAAACCACTTTTCGCACTTGTGTTGGTGCAGGAAACCACTTTTGCACTTGTATTCGTGTAGAAAAACCACTTTTTGCACTTGTGTTAGTGTTGAAAAACCACTTTTCGCACTTGTGTTAGTGTTGAAAAACCACTTTTCACACATGTGTTGGTACAGGAAACCACTTTTACACTTGTATTAGTGTGGAAAAAACACTTTTTGCACTTGTGTTAGTGTTGAAAAACCACTTTTCGCACTTGTGTTAGTGTTGAAAAACCACTTTTTGCACTTGTGTTAGTGTTGAAAAACTACTTTTCGCACTTGTGTTGAAAAATAACTTTTCGCACTTGTGTTGGTGCAGGAAACCACTTTTGCACTTGTATTAGTGTGGAAAAAACACTTTTTGCACATGTGATATTGTTGAAAAACCACTTTTCGCACTTGTGTTAGTGTTGAAAAACCACTTTTTGCACTTGTGTTAGTGTTGAAAAACCACTTTTCGCACTTGTGTTGGTGCAGGAAAACCACTTTTGCACTTGTATTAGTGTGGAAAAAACACTTTTTGCACTTGTGATAGTGTTGAAAAACCACTTTTCGCACTTGTGTTAGTGTTGAAAAACCACTTTTCGCACTTGTGTTGGTGCAGGAAACCACTTTTGCACTTGTAATAGTGTGGAAAAAAACACTTTTTGCACTTGTGATAGTGTTGAAAAACCACTTTTCGCACTTGTGTTAGTGTTAAAAAACCACTGTTTGCACTTGTGTTGGTGCAGGATACCACTTTTGCACTTGTATTAGTGTGGAAAAACCACTTTTCGCACTTGTGTTAGTGTTGAAAAACCACTTTTCGCACATGTGTTAGTGTTGAAAAACCACTTTTCACACATGTGTTGGTGCAGGAAACCACTTTTGCACTTGTATTAGTGTGGAAAAAACACTTTTTGCACTTGTGATAGTGTTGAAAAACCACCTTTCGCACTTGTGTTAGTGTTGAAAAACCACTTTTTGCACTTGTGTTAGTGTTGAAGAACCACTTTTCGCACTTGTGTTTGTGCAGGAAACCTCTTTTGCACTTGTATTAGTGTGGAAAAAACACTTTTTGCACATGTGATAGTGTTGAAAAACCACTTTTCCCACTTGTGTTAGTGTTGAAAAACCACTTTTCGCACTTGTGTTAGTGTTGAAAAACCACTTTTCGCACTTGTGTTGGTGCAGGAACCCACTTTTGCACTTGTATTAGTGTGGAAAAAACACTTTTTGCACTTGTGATAGTGTTGAAAAACAACTTTTCGCACTTGTGTTAGTGTTGAAAAACCACTTTTCGCACTTGTGATGGTGCAGGAAACCACTTTTGCACTTGTATTAGTGTGGAGAAAACACTTTTCGCACTTGTGTTAGTGTTGAAAAACCACTTTTCGCACTTGTGTTAGTGTTGGAAAACCACTTTTCGCACTTGTGTTGGTGCAGGAAACCACTTTTGCACTTGTGTTAGTGTTGAAAAACCACTTTTCGCACTTGTGTTGGTGCAGGAAAACCACTTTTGCACTTGTATTAGTGTGGAAAAAACACTTTTTGCACTTGTGATAGTGTTGAAAAACCACTTTTCGCACTTGTGTTAGTGTTGAAAAACCACTTTTCACACTTGTGTTGGTGCAGGAAACCACTTTTGCACTTGTATTAGTGTGGAAAAAACACTTTTTGCACTTGTGATAGTGTTGAAAAACCACTTTTCGCACTTGTGTTAGTGTTGAAAAACCACTTTTCGCACTTGTGTTTGTGTTGAAAAACTACTTTTCGCACTTGTGTTCAAAAACCACTTTTCGCACTTGTGTTGGTGCAGGAAACCACTTTTGCACTTGTATTCGTGTGGAAAAAACACTTTTTGCACATGTGATAGTGTTGAAAAACCACTTTTCCCACTTGTGTTAGTGTTGAAAAACCACTTTTCGCACTTGTGTTAGTGTTGAAAAACCACTTTTCGCACTTGTGTTAGTGTTGAAAAACCACTTTTCGCACTTGTGTTGGTGCAGGAACCCACTTTTGCACTTGTATTAGTGTGGAAAAAACACTTTTTGCACTTGTGATAGTGTTGAAAAACAACTTTTCGCACTTGTGTTAGTGTTGAAAAACCACTTTTCGCACTTGTGATGGTGCAGGAAACCACTTTTGCACTTGTATTAGTGTGGAGAAAACACTTTTCGCACTTGTGTTAGTGTTGAAAAACCACTTTTCGCACTTGTGTTAGTGTTGAAAAACCACTTTTCGCACTTGTGTTGGTGCAGGAAACCACTTTTGCACTTGTGTTAGTGTTGAAAAACCACTTTTCGCACTTGTGTTGGTGCAGGAAACCACTTTTGCACTTGTATTAGTGTGGAAAAAACACTTTTTGCACACGTGATATTGTTGAAAAACCACTTTTCGCACTTGTGTTAGTGTTGAAAAACCACTTTTCGCACTTGTGTTAGTGTTGAAAAACCACTTTTCGCACTTGTGTTGGTGCAGGAAAACCACTTTTGCACTTGTATTAGTGTGGAAAAAACACTTTTTGCACTTGTGATAGTGTTGAAAAACCACTTTTCCCACTTGTGTTAGTGTTGAAAAACCACTTTTCGCACTTGTGTTAGTGTTGAAAAACCACTTTTCGCACTTGTGTTGGTGCAGGAACCCACTTTTGCACTTGTATTAGTGTGGAAAAAACACTTTTTGCACTTGTGATAGTGTTGAAAAACAACTTTTCGCACTTGTGTTAGTGTTGAAAAACCACTTTTCGCACTTGTGATGGTGCAGGAAACCACTTTTGCACTTGTATTAGTGTGGAGAAAACACTTTTCGCACTTGTGTTAGTGTTGAAAAACCACTTTTCGCACTTGTGTTAGTGTTGAAAAACCACTTTTCGCACTTGTGTTGGTGCAGGAAACCACTTTTGCACTTGTGTTAGTGTTGAAAAACCACTTTTCGCACTTGTGTTGGTGCAGGAAACCACTTTTGCACTTGTATTAGTGTGGAAAAAACACTTTTTGCACACGTGATATTGTTGAAAAACCACTTTTCGCACTTGTGTTAGTGTTGAAAAACCACTTTTCGCACTTGTGTTAGTGTTGAAAAACCACTTTTCGCACTTGTGTTGGTGCAGGAAAACCACTTTTGCACTTGTATTAGTGTGGAAAAAACACTTTTTGCACTTGTGATAGTGTTGAAAAACCACTTTTCGCACTTGTGTTAGTGTTGAAAAACCACTTTTCGCACTTGTGTTGGTGCAGGAAACCACTTTTGCACTTGTAATAGTGTGGAAAAAACACTTTTTGCACTTGTGATAGTGTTGAAAAACCACTTTTCGCACTTGTGTTAGTGTTAAAAAACCACTGTTTGCACTTGTGTTGGTGCAGGATACCACTTTTGCACTTGTATTAGTGTGGAAATCCACTTTTCGCACTTGTGTTAGTGTTGAAAAACCACTTTTCGCACTTGTGTTAGTGTTGAAAAACCACTTTTCACACATGTGTTGGTGCAGGAAACCACTTTTGCACTTGTATTAGTGTGGAAAAAACACTTTTTGCACTTGTGATAGTGTTGAAAAACCACCTTTCGCACTTGTGTTAGTGTTGAAAAACCACTTTTTGCACTTGTGTTAGTGTTGAAGAACCACTTTTCGCACTTGTGTTTGTGCAGGAAACCTCTTTTGCACTTATATTAGTGTGGAAAAAACACTTTTTGCACATGTGATAGTGTTGAAAAACCACTTTTCCCACTTGTGTTAGTGTTGAAAAACCACTTTTCGCACTTGTGTTAGTGTTGAAAAACCACTTTTCGCACTTGTGTTGGTGCAGGAACCCACTTTTGCACTTGTATTAGTGTGGAAAAAACACTTTTTGCACTTGTGATAGTGTTGAAAAACAACTTTTCGCACTTGTGTTAGTGTTGAAAAACCACTTTTCGCACTTGTGATGGTGCAGGAAACCACTTTTGCACTTGTATTAGTGTGGAGAAAACACTTTTCGCACTTGTGTTAGTGTTGAAAAACCACTTTTCGCACTTGTGTTAGTGTTGAAAAACCACTTTTCGCACTTGTGTTGGTGCAGGAAACCACTTTTGCACTTGTGTTAGTGTTGAAAAACCACTTTTCGCACTTGTGTTGGTGCAGGAAACCACTTTTGCACTTGTATTAGTGTGGAAAAAACACTTTTTGCACTTGTGATAGTGTTGAAAAACCACTTTTCGCACTTGTGTTAGTGTTGAAAAACCACTTTTCGCACTTGTGTTGGTGCAGGAAAACCACTTTTGCACTTGTATTAGTGTGGAAAAAACACTTTTTGCACTTGTGATAGTGTTGAAAAACCACTTTTCGCACTTGTGTTAGTGTTGAAAAACCACTTTTCACACTTGTGTTGGTGCAGGAAACCACTTTTGCACTTGTATTAGTGTGGAAAAACACTTTTTGCACTTGTGATAGTGTTGAAAAACCACTTTTCGCACTTGTGTTAGTGTTGAAAAACCACTTTTCACACTTGTGTTGGTGCAGGAAACCACTTTTGCACTTGTATTAGTGTGGAAAAAACACTTTTTGCACTTGTGATAGTGTTGAAAAACCACTTTTCGCACTTGTGTTAGTGTTGAAAAACCACTTTTCACACTTGTGTTGGTGCAGGAAACCACTTTTGCACTTGTATTAGTGTGGAAAAACACTTTTTGCACTTGTGATAGTGTTGAAAAACCACTTTTCGCACTTGTGTTAGTGTTGAAAAACCACTTTTCACACTTGTGTTGGTGCAGGAAACCACTTTTGCACTTGTATTAGTGTGGAAAAACACTTTTTGCACTTGTGATAGTGTTGAAAAACCACTTTTCGCACTTGTGTTAGTGTTGAAAAACCACTTTTCGCACTTGTGTTAGTGTTGAAAAACCACTTTTCGCACTTGTGTTAGTGTTGAAAAACTACTTTTCGCACTTGTGTTGAAAAACCACTTTTCGCACTTGTGTTGGTGCAGGAAACCACTTTTGCACTTGTATTAGTGTGGAAAAACCACTTTTCACTCTTGTGTTAGTGTTGAAAAACCACTTTTCGCACTTGTGTTGGTGCAGGAAACCACTTTTGCACTTGTATTAGTGTGGAAAAAACACTTTTTGCACTTGTGATAGTGTTGAAAAACCACTTTTCGCACTTGTATTAGTGTTGAAAAACCACTTTTCGCACTTGTGTTAGTGTTGAAAAACCACTTTTCGCACTTGTGTTGGTGCAGGAAACCACTTTTGCACTTGTATTTGTGTGGAAAAAACACTTTTTGCACTTGTGTTAGTGTTGAAAAACCACTTTTCGCACTTGTGTTAATGTTGAAAAACCACTTTATGCACTTGTGTTAGTGTTGAAAAACCACTTTTCGCACTTGTGTTGGTGCAGGAAACCACTTTTGCACTTGTATTAGTGTGGAAAAACCACTTTTCGCACTTGTGTTAGTGTTGAAAAACCACTTTTCGCACTTGTGTTAGTGTTGAAAAACCACTTTTCACACTTGTGTTGGTGCAGGAAACCACTTTTGCACTTGTATTAGTGTGGAAAAAACACTTTTTGCACTTGTGATAGTGTTGAAAAACCACTTTTCGCATTTGTGTTAGTGTTGAAAAACCACTTTTTGCACTTGTGTTAGTGTTGAAAAACTACTTTTCGCACTTGTGTTGAAAAACCACTTTTCGCACTTGTGTTGGTGCAGGAAACCACTTTTGCACTTGTATTAGTGTGGAAAAAACACTTTTTGCACATGTGATAGTGTTGAAAAACCACTTTTCGCACTTGTGTTAGTGTTGAAAAACCACTTTTTGCACTTGTGTTAGTGTTGAAAAACCACTTTTCGCACTTGTGTTGGTGCAGGAAACCACTTTTGCACTTGTATTAGTGTGGAAAAAACACTTTTTGCACTTGTGATAGTGTTTAAAAACCACTTTTCGCACTTGTGTTAGTGTTGAAAAACCACTTTTCGCACCTGTTTTGGTGCAGGATACCACTTTTGCACTTGAATTAGTGTGGAAAAACCACTTTTCGCACTTGTCTTAGTGTTGAAAAACCACTTTTCGCACTTGTGTTAGTGTTGAAAAACCACTTTTCACACATGTGTTGGTGCAGGAAACCACTTTTACACTTGTATTAGTGTGGAAAAAACACTTTTTGCACTTGTGATAGTGTTGAAAAACCACTTTTCGCACTTGTGTTAGTGTTGAAAAACCACTTTTCGCACTTGTGTTAGTGTTGAAGAACCACTTTTCGCACTTGTGTTGGTGCAGGAAACCTCTTTTGCACTTGTATTAGTGTGGAAAAAACACTTTTTGCACATGTGATAGTGTTGAAAAACCACTTTTCGCACTTGTGTTAGTGTTGAAAAACCACTTTTCGCACTTGTGTTAGTGTTGAAAAACCACTTTTCGCACTTGTGTTAGTGTTGAAAAACCACTTTTCGCACTTGTGTTGGTGCAGGAAACCACTTTTGCACTTGTATTAGTGTGGGAAAAACACTTTTTGCACTTGTGATAGTGTTGAAAAACCACTTTTCGCACTTGTGTTAGTGTTGAAAAACCACTTTTCGCACTTGTGTTAGTGTTGAAAAACCACTTTTCGCACTTGTGTTGGTGCAGGAAACCACTTTTGCACTTGTATTTGTGTGGAAAAAACACTTTTTGCACTTGTGTTAGTGTTGAAAAACCACTTTTCGCACTTGTGTTAGTGTTGAAAAACCACTTTACGCACTTGTGTTAGTGTTGAAAACCCACTTTTCGCACTTGTGTTGGTGCAGGAAACCACTTTTGCACTTGTATTAGTGTGGAAAAAACACTTTTTGCCCTTGTGATAGTGTTGAAAAACCACTTTTCGCACTTGTGTTAGTGTTGAAAAACCACTTTTCACACATGTGTTGGTACAGGAAACCACTTTTACACTTGTATTAGTGTGGAAAAAACCCTTTTTGCACTTGTGTTAGTGTTGAAAAACCACTTTTCGCACTTGTGTTAGTGTTGAAAAACCACTTTTTGCACTTGTGTTAGTGTTGAAAAACTACTTTTCGCACTTGTGTTGAAAAATCACTTTTCGCACTTGTGTTGGTGCAGGAAACCACTTTTGCACTTGTATTAGTGTGGAAAAAACACTTTTTGCACATGTGATATTGTTGAAAAACCACTTTTCGCACTTGTGTTAGTGTTGAAAAACCACTTTTTGCACTTGTGTTAGTGTTGAAAAACCACTTTTTGCACTTGTGTTGGTGCAGGAAAACCACTTTTGCACTTGTATTAGTGTGGAAAAAACACTTTTTGCACTTGTGATAGTGTTGAAAAACCACTTTTCGCACTTGTGTTAGTGTTGAAAAACCACTTTTCGCACTTGTGTTGGTGCAGGAAACCACTTTTGCACTTGTATTAGTGTGGAAAAAACACTTTTTGCACTTGTGATAGTGTTGAAAAACCACTTTTCGCACTTGTGTTAGTGTTGAAAAACCACTTTTCGCACTTGTGTTGGTGCAGGAAAACCACTTTTGCACTTGTATTAGTGTGGAAAAAACACTTTTTGCACTTGTGATAGTGTTGAAAAACCACTTTTCGCACTTGTGTTAGTGTTGAAAAACCACTTTTCACACTTGTGTTGGTGCAGGAAACCACTTTTGCACTTGTATTAGTGTGGAAAAACACTTTTTGCACTTGTGATAGTGTTGAAAAACCACTTTTCGCACTTGTGTTAGTGTTGAAAAACCACTTTTCACACTTGTGTTGGTGCAGGAAACCACTTTTGCACTTGTATTAGTGTGGAAAAAACACTTTTTGCACTTGTGATAGTGTTGAAAAACCACTTTTCGCACTTGTGTTAGTGTTGAAAAACCACTTTTCACACTTGTGTTGGTGCAGGAAACCACTTTTGCACTTGTATTAGTGTGGAAAAACACTTTTTGCACTTGTGATAGTGTTGAAAAACCACTTTTCGCACTTGTGTTAGTGTTGAAAAACCACTTTTCACACTTGTGTTGGTGCAGGAAACCACTTTTGCACTTGTATTAGTGTGGAAAAACACTTTTTGCACTTGTGATAGTGTTGAAAAACCACTTTTCGCACTTGTGTTAGTGTTGAAAAACCACTTTTCGCACTTGTGTTAGTGTTGAAAAACCACTTTTCGCACTTGTGTTAGTGTTGAAAAACTACTTTTCGCACTTGTGTTGAAAAACCACTTTTCGCACTTGTGTTGGTGCAGGAAACCACTTTTGCACTTGTATTAGTGTGGAAAAACCACTTTTCACTCTTGTGTTAGTGTTGAAAAACCACTTTTCGCACTTGTGTTGGTGCAGGAAACCACTTTTGCACTTGTATTAGTGTGGAAAAAACACTTTTTGCACTTGTGATAGTGTTGAAAAACCACTTTTCGCACTTGTATTAGTGTTGAAAAACCACTTTTCGCACTTGTGTTAGTGTTGAAAAACCACTTTTCGCACTTGTGTTGGTGCAGGAAACCACTTTTGCACTTGTATTTGTGTGGAAAAAACACTTTTTGCACTTGTGTTAGTGTTGAAAAACCACTTTTCGCACTTGTGTTAATGTTGAAAAACCACTTTATGCACTTGTGTTAGTGTTGAAAAACCACTTTTCGCACTTGTGTTGGTGCAGGAAACCACTTTTGCACTTGTATTAGTGTGGAAAAACCACTTTTCGCACTTGTGTTAGTGTTGAAAAACCACTTTTCGCACTTGTGTTAGTGTTGAAAAACCACTTTTCACACTTGTGTTGGTGCAGGAAACCACTTTTGCACTTGTATTAGTGTGGAAAAAACACTTTTTGCACTTGTGATAGTGTTGAAAAACCACTTTTCGCATTTGTGTTAGTGTTGAAAAACCACTTTTTGCACTTGTGTTAGTGTTGAAAAACTACTTTTCGCACTTGTGTTGAAAAACCACTTTTCGCACTTGTGTTGGTGCAGGAAACCACTTTTGCACTTGTATTAGTGTGGAAAAAACACTTTTTGCACATGTGATAGTGTTGAAAAACCACTTTTCGCACTTGTGTTAGTGTTGAAAAACCACTTTTTGCACTTGTGTTAGTGTTGAAAAACCACTTTTCGCACTTGTGTTGGTGCAGGAAACCACTTTTGCACTTGTATTAGTGTGGAAAAAACACTTTTTGCACTTGTGATAGTGTTTAAAAACCACTTTTCGCACTTGTGTTAGTGTTGAAAAACCACTTTTCGCACCTGTTTTGGTGCAGGATACCACTTTTGCACTTGAATTAGTGTGGAAAAACCACTTTTCGCACTTGTCTTAGTGTTGAAAAACCACTTTTCGCACTTGTGTTAGTGTTGAAAAACCACTTTTCACACATGTGTTGGTGCAGGAAACCACTTTTACACTTGTATTAGTGTGGAAAAAACACTTTTTGCACTTGTGATAGTGTTGAAAAACCACTTTTCGCACTTGTGTTAGTGTTGAAAAACCACTTTTCGCACTTGTGTTAGTGTTGAAGAACCACTTTTCGCACTTGTGTTGGTGCAGGAAACCTCTTTTGCACTTGTATTAGTGTGGAAAAAACACTTTTTGCACATGTGATAGTGTTGAAAAACCACTTTTCGCACTTGTGTTAGTGTTGAAAAACCACTTTTCGCACTTGTGTTAGTGTTGAAAAACCACTTTTCGCACTTGTGTTAGTGTTGAAAAACCACTTTTCGCACTTGTGTTGGTGCAGGAAACCACTTTTGCACTTGTATTAGTGTGGGAAAAACACTTTTTGCACTTGTGATAGTGTTGAAAAACCACTTTTCGCACTTGTGTTAGTGTTGAAAAACCACTTTTCGCACTTGTGTTAGTGTTGAAAAACCACTTTTCGCACTTGTGTTGGTGCAGGAAACCACTTTTGCACTTGTATTTGTGTGGAAAAAACACTTTTTGCACTTGTGTTAGTGTTGAAAAACCACTTTTCGCACTTGTGTTAGTGTTGAAAAACCACTTTACGCACTTGTGTTAGTGTTGAAAACCCACTTTTCGCACTTGTGTTGGTGCAGGAAACCACTTTTGCACTTGTATTAGTGTGGAAAAAACACTTTTTGCCCTTGTGATAGTGTTGAAAAACCACTTTTCGCACTTGTGTTAGTGTTGAAAAACCACTTTTCACACATGTGTTGGTACAGGAAACCACTTTTACACTTGTATTAGTGTGGAAAAAACCCTTTTTGCACTTGTGTTAGTGTTGAAAAACCACTTTTCGCACTTGTGTTAGTGTTGAAAAACCACTTTTTGCACTTGTGTTAGTGTTGAAAAACTACTTTTCGCACTTGTGTTGAAAAATCACTTTTCGCACTTGTGTTGGTGCAGGAAACCACTTTTGCACTTGTATTAGTGTGGAAAAAACACTTTTTGCACATGTGATATTGTTGAAAAACCACTTTTCGCACTTGTGTTAGTGTTGAAAAACCACTTTTTGCACTTGTGTTAGTGTTGAAAAACCACTTTTTGCACTTGTGTTGGTGCAGGAAAACCACTTTTGCACTTGTATTAGTGTGGAAAAAACACTTTTTGCACTTGTGATAGTGTTGAAAAACCACTTTTCGCACTTGTGTTAGTGTTGAAAAACCACTTTTCGCACTTGTGTTGGTGCAGGAAACCACTTTTGCACTTGTAATAGTGTGGAAAAAACACTTTTTGCACTTGTGATAGTGTTGAAAAACCACTTTTCGCACTTGTGTTAGTGTTAAAAAACCACTGTTTGCACTTGTGTTGGTGCAGGATACCACTTTTGCACTTGTATTAGTGTGGAAAAACCACTTTTCGCACTTGTGTTAGTGTTGAAAAACCACTTTTTGCACTTGTGTTAGTGTTGAAGAACCACTTTTCGCACTTGTGTTTGTGCAGGAAACCTCTTTTGCACTTGTATTAGTGTGGAAAAAACACTTTTTGCACATGTGATAGTGTTGAAAAACCACTTTTCCCACTTGTGTTAGTGTTGAAAAACCACTTTTCGCACTTGTGTTAGTGTTGAAAAACCACTTTTCGCACTTGTGTTGGTGCAGGAACCCACTTTTGCACTTGTATTAGTGTGGAAAAAACACTTTTTGCACTTGTGATAGTGTTGAAAAACAACTTTTCGCACTTGTGTTAGTGTTGAAAAACCACTTTTCGCACTTGTGATGGTGCAGGAAACCACTTTTGCACTTGTATTAGTGTGGAGAAAACACTTTTCGCACTTGTGTTAGTGTTGAAAAACCACTTTTCGCACTTATGTTAGTGTTGGAAAACCACTTTTCGCACTTGTGTTGGTGCAGGAAACCACTTTTGCACTTGTGTTAGTGTTGAAAAACCACTTTTCGCACTTGTGTTGGTGCAGGAAAACCACTTTTGCACTTGTATTAGTGTGGAAAAAACACTTTTTGCACTTGTGATAGTGTTGAAAAACCACTTTTCGCACTTGTGTTAGTGTTGAAAAACCACTTTTCACACTTGTGTTGGTGCAGGAAACCACTTTTGCACTTGTATTAGTGTGGAAAAAACACTTTTTGCACTTGTGATAGTGTTGAAAAACCACTTTTCGCACTTGTGTTAGTGTTGAAAAACCACTTTTCGCACTTGTGTTTGTGTTGAAAAACTACTTTTCGCACTTGTGTTCAAAAACCACTTTTCGCACTTGTGTTGGTGCAGGAAACCACTTTTGCACTTGTATTCGTGTGGAAAAAACACTTTTTGCACATGTGATAGTGTTGAAAAACCACATTTCGCACTTGTGTTAGTGTTGAAAAACCACTTTTCGCACTTGTGTTAGTGTTGAAAAACCACTTTTCGCACTTGTGTTGGTGCAGGAAACCACTTTTGCACTTGTATTAGTGTGGAAAAAACACTTTTTGCACTTGTGATAGTGTTGAAAAACCACTTTTCGCACTTGTGTTAGTGTTGAAAAACCACTTTTCGCACTTGTGTTAGTGTTGAAAAACCACTTTTCGCACTTGTGTTAGTGTTGAAAAACCACGTCTCGCACTTGTGTTGGTGCAGAAAACCACTTTTGCACTTGTATTAGTGTGGAAAAAACACTTTTTGCACTTGTGATAGTGTTGAAAAACCACTTTTCGCACTTGTGTTGGTGCAGGAAACCACTTTTGCACTTGTATTCGTGTGGAAAAACACTTTTTGCACATGTGATAGTGTTGAAAAACCACATTTTGCACTTGTGTTAGTGTTGAAAAACCACTTTTCGCACTTGTGTTAGTGTTGAAAAACCACTTTTCGCACTTGTGTTAGTGTTGAAAAACTACTTTTCGCACTTGTGTTGAAAAACCACTTTTCGCACTTGTGTTGGTGCAGGAAACCACTTTTGCACTTGTATTAGTGTGGCAAAACCACTTTTCACTCTTGTGTTAGTGTTGAAAAACCACTTTTCGCACTTGTGTTGGTGCAGGAAACCACTTTTGCACTTGTATTAGTGTGGAAAAAACACTTTTTGCACTTGTGATAGTGTTGAAAAACCACTTTTCGCACTTGTATTAGTGTTGAAGAACCACTTTTCGCACTTGTGTTAGTGTTGAAAAACCACTTTTCGCACTTGTGTTTGTGCAGGAAACCACTTTTGCACTTGTATTTGTGTGGAAAAAACACTTTTTGCACTTGTGTTAGTGTTGAAAAACCACTTTTCGCACTTGTGTTAGTGTTGAAAAACCACTTTATGCACTTGTGTTAGTGTTGAAAAACCACTTTTCGCACTTGTGTTGGTGCAGGAAACCACTTTTGCACTTGTATTAGTGTGGAAAAACCACTTTTCGCACTTGTGTTAGTGTTGAAAAACCACTTTTCGCACTTGTGTTGGTGCAGGAAACCACTTTTGCCCTTGTATTAGTGTGGAAAAACACTTTTTGCACTTGTGATAGTGTTGAAAAACCACTTTTCGCACTTGTGTTAGTGTTGAAAAACCACTTTTTGCACTTGTGTTAGTGTTGAAAAACCACTTTACGCACTTGTGTTAGTGTTGAAAACCCACTTTTCGCACTTGTGTTGGTGCAGGAAACCACTTTTGCACTTGTATTAGTGTGGAAAAAACACTTTTTGCCCTTGTGATAGTGTTGAAAAACCACTTTTCGCACTTGTGTTAGTGTTGAAAAACCACTTTTCGCACTTGTGTTGGTGCAGGAAACCACTTTTGCACTTGTATTCGTGTGGAAAAACCACTTTTCGCACTTGTGTTAGTGTTGAAAAACCACTTTTCGCACTTGTGTTAGTGTTGAAAAACCACTTTTCACACATGTGTTGGTGCAGGAAACCACTTTTACACTTGTATTAGTGTGGAAAAAACACTTTTTGCACTTGTGTTAGTGTTGAAAAACCACTTTTCGCACTTGTGTTAGTGTTGAAAAACCACTTTTTGCACTTGTGTTAGTGTTGAAAAACTACTTTTCGCACTTGTGTTGAAAAACCACTTTTCGCACTTGTGTTGGTGCAGGAAACCACTTTTGCACTTGTATTAGTGTGGAAAAAACACTTTTTGCACACGTGATATTGTTGAAAAACCACTTTTCGCACTTGTGTTAGTGTTGAAAAACCACTTTTCGCACTTGTGTTAGTGTTGAAAAACCACTTTTCGCACTTGTGTTGGTGCAGGAAAACCACTTTTGCACTTGTATTAGTGTGGAAAAAACACTTTTTGCACTTGTGATAGTGTTGAAAAACCACTTTTCGCACTTGTGTTAGTGTTGAAAAACCACTTTTCGCACTTGTGTTGGTACAGGAAACCACTTTTGCACTTGTAATAGTGTGGAAAAAACACTTTTTGCACTTGTGATAGTGTTGAAAAACCACTTTTCGCACTTGTGTTAGTGTTAAAAAACCACTGTTTGCACTTGTGTTGGTGCAGGATACCACTTTTGCACTTGTATTAGTGTGGAAATCCACTTTTCGCACTTGTGTTAGTGTTGAAAAACCACTTTTCGCACTTGTGTTAGTGTTGAAAAACCACTTTTCACACATGTGTTGGTGCAGGAAACCACTTTTGCACTTGTATTAGTGTGGAAAAAACACTTTTTGCACTTGTGATAGTGTTGAAAAACCACCTTTCGCACTTGTGTTAGTGTTGAAAAACCACTTTTTGCACTTGTGTTAGTGTTGAAGAACCACTTTTCGCACTTGTGTTTGTGCAGGAAACCTCTTTTGCACTTGTATTAGTGTGGAAAAAACACTTTTTGCACATGTGATAGTGTTGAAAAACCACTTTTCCCACTTGTGTTAGTGTTGAAAAACCACTTTTCGCACTTGTGTTAGTGTTGAAAAACCACTTTTCGCACTTGTGTTGGTGCAGGAACCCACTTTTGCACTTGTATTAGTGTGGAAAAAACACTTTTTGCACTTGTGATAGTGTTGAAAAACAACTTTTCGCACTTGTGTTAGTGTTGAAAAACCACTTTTCGCACTTGTGATGGTGCAGGAAACCACTTTTGCACTTGTATTAGTGTGGAGAAAACACTTTTCGCACTTGTGTTAGTGTTGAAAAACCACTTTTCGCACTTGTGTTAGTGTTGAAAAACCACTTTTCGCACTTGTGTTGGTGCAGGAAACCACTTTTGCACTTGTGTTAGTGTTGAAAAACCACTTTTCGCACTTGTGTTGGTGCAGGAAAACCACTTTTGCACTTGTATTAGTGTGGAAAAAACACTTTTTGCACTTGTGATAGTGTTGAAAAACCACTTTTCGCACTTGTGTTAGTGTTGAAAAACCACTTTTCACACTTGTGTTGGTGCAGGAAACCACTTTTGCACTTGTATTAGTGTGGAAAAACACTTTTTGCACTTGTGATAGTGTTGAAAAACCACTTTTCGCACTTGTGTTAGTGTTGAAAAACCACTTTTCGCACTTGTGTTTGTGTTGAAAAACTACTTTTCGCACTTGTGTTGAAAAACCACTTTTCGCACTTGTGTTGGTGCCGGAAACCACTTTTGCACTTGTATTCGTGTGGAAAAAACACTTTTTGCACATGTGATAGTGTTGAAAAACCACATTTCGCACTTGTGTTAGTGTTGAAAAACCACTTTTCGCACTTGTGTTAGTGTTGAAAAACCACTTTTCGCACTTGTGTTGGTGCAGGAAACCACTTTTGCACTTGTATTAGTGTGGAAAAAACACTTTTTGCACTTGTGATAGTGTTGAAAAACCACTTTTCGCACTTGTGTTAGTGTTGAAAAACCACTTTTCGCACTTGTGTTAGTGTTGAAAAACCACTTTTCGCACTTGTGTTAGTGTTGAAAAACCACTTCTCGCACTTGTGTTGGTGCAGAAAACCACTTTTGCACTTGTATTAGTGTTGAAAAACCACTTTTCGCACTTGTGTTAGTGTTGAAAAACCACTTTACGCACTTGTGTTAGTGTTGAAAACCCACTTTTCGCACTTGTGTTGGTGCAGGAAACCACTTTTGCACTTGTATTAGTGTGGAAAAAACACTTTTTGCCCTTGTGATAGTGTTGAAAA
Source organism: Myxine glutinosa (assembly GCF_964187855.1). NCBI lineage: Eukaryota > Metazoa > Chordata > Myxini > Myxiniformes > Myxinidae > Myxine > Myxine glutinosa. The sequence continues at coordinate 64,992 of NW_027617499.1, read as the reverse complement.
ACCACTTTTCGCACTTGTGTTAGTGTTGAAAAACCACTTTTCGCACTTGTGTTGGTGCAGGAAACCACTTTTGCACTTGTATTAGTGTGGAAAAACCACTTTTCGCACTTATGTTAGTGTTGAAAAACCACTTTTCGCACTTGTGTTAGTGTTGAAAAACCACTTTTCACACTTGTGTTGGTGCAGGAAACCACTTTTGCACTTGTATTAGTGTGGAAAAAACACTTTTTGCACTTGTGATAGTGTTGAAAAACCACTTTTTGCACTTGTGTTAGTGTTGAAAAACCACTTTTTGCACTTGTGTTAGTGTTGAAAAACTACTTTTCGCACTTGTGTTAGTGTTGAAAAACCACTTTTCGCACTTGTGTTAGTGTTGAAAAACCACTTTTCGCACTTGTGTTGGTGCAGGAAACCACTTTTGCACTTGTATTAGTGTGGAAAAAACACTTTTTGCACATGTGATAGTGTTGAAAAACCACTTTTCGCACTTGTGTTAGTGTTGAAAAACCACCTTTCGCACTTGTGTTAGTGTTGAAAAACCACTTTTTGCACTTGTGATAGTGTTGAAAAACCACCTTTCGCACTTGTGTTAGTGTTGAAAAACCACTTTTTGCACTCGTGTTGGTGTTGAAGAACCACTTTTCGCACTTGTGTTGGTGTAGGAACCCACTTTTGCACTTGTATTAGTGTGGAAAAAACACTTTTTGCACTTGTGATAGTGTTGAAAAACAACTTTTCGCACTTGTGTTTGTGTTGAAAAACCACTTTTCGCACTTGTGATGGTGCAGGAAACCACTTTTGCACTTGTATTAGTGTGGAGAAAACACTTTTCGCACTTGTGTTAGTGTTGAAAAACCACTTTTCGCACTTGTGTTAGTGTTGAAAAACCACTTTTCGCACTTGTGTTGGTGCAGGAAACCACTTTTGCACTTGTGTTAGTGTTGAAAAACCACTTTTCGCACATGTGTTGGTGCAGGAAACCACTTTTGCACTTGTATTAGTGTGGAAAAAACACTTTTTGCACTTGTGATAGTGTTGAAAAACCACTTTTCGCACTTGTGTTAGTGTTGAAAAACCACTTTTCGCACTTGTGTTAGTGTTGAAAAACCACTTTTCGCACTTGTGTTGGTGCAGGAAAACCACTTTTGCACTTGTATTAGTGTGGAAAAAACACTTTTTGCACTTGTGATAGTGTTGAAAAACCACTTTTCGCACTTGTGTTAGTGTTGAAAAACCACTTTTCACACTTGTGTTGGTGCAGGAAACCACTTTTGCACTTGTATTAGTGTGGAAAAAACACTTTTTGCACTTGTGATAGTGTTGAAAAACCACTTTTCGCACTTGTGTTAGTGTTGAAAAACCACTTTTCGCACTTGTGTTAGTGTTGAAAAACCACTTTTCGCACTTGTGTTAGTGTTGAAAAACCACTTCTCGCACTTGTGTTGGTGCAGAAAACCACTTTTGCACTTGTATTAGTGTGGAAAAACCACTTTTCGCACTTGTGTTAGTGTTGAAAAACCACTTTTCGCACTTGTGTTGGTGCAGGAAACCACTTTTGCACTTGTATTAGTGTGGAAAAACCACTTTTCACACTTATGTTAGTGTTGAAAAACCACTTTTCGCACTTGTGTTAGTGTTGAAAAACCACTTTTCACACTTGTGTTGGTGCAGGAAACCACTTTTGCACTTGTATTAGTGTGGAAAAAACACTTTTTGCACTTGTGATAGTGTTGAAAAACCACTTTTTGCACTTGTGTTAGTGTTGAAAAACCACTTTTTGCACTTGTGTTAGTGTTGAAAAACTACTTTTCGCACTTGTGTTAGTGTTGAAAAACCACTTTTCGCACTTGTGTTAGTGTTGAAAAACCACTTTTCGCACTTGTGTTGGTGCAGGAAACCACTTTTGCACTTGTATTAGTGTGGAAAAAACACTTTTTGCACATGTGATAGTGTTGAAAAACCACTTTTCGCACTTGTGTTAGTGTTGAAAAACCACTTTTCGCACTTGTGTTAGTGTTGAAAAACCACTTATCGCACTTGTGTTTGTGCAGGAAACCACTTTTGCACTTGTATTAGTGTGGAAAAACACTTTTTGCACTTGTGATAGTGTTGAAAAACCACTTTTCGCACTTGTGTTAGTGTTGAAAAACCACTTTTCGCACTTGTGTTGGTGCAGGAAACCACTTTTGCACTTGTAATAGTGTGGAAAAAACACTTTTTGCACTTGTGATAGTGTTGAAAAACCACTTTTCGCACTTGTGTTAGTGTTGAAAAACCGCTTTTCGCACTTGTGTTGGTGCAGGATACCACTTTTGCACTTGTATTAGTGTGGGAAAACCACTTTTCGCACTTGTGTTAGTGTTGAAAAACCACTTTTCGCACTTGTGTTAGTGTTGAAAAACCACTTTTCACACATGTGTTGGTGCAGGAAACCACTTTTGCACTTGTATTAGTGTGGAAAAAACACTTTTTGCACTTGTGATAGTGTTGAAAAACCACCTTTCGCACTTGTGTTAGTGTTGAAAAACCACTTTTTGCACTTGTGTTAGTGTTGAAGAACCACTTTTCGCACTTGTGTTTGTGCAGGAAACCTCTTTTGCACTTGTATTAGTGTGGAAAAAACACTTTTTGCACATGTGATAGTGTTGAAAAACCACTTTTCGCACTTGTGTTAGTGTTGAAAAACCACTTTTCGCACTTGTGTTAGTGTTGAAAAACCACTTTTCGCACTTGTGTTGGTGCAGGAACCCACTTTTGCACTTGTATTAGTGTGGAAAAAACACTTTTTGCACTTGTGATAGTGTTGAAAAACAACTTTTCGCACTTGGGTTAGTGTTGAAAAACCACTTTTCGCACTTGTGATGGTGCAGGAAACCACTTTTGCACTTGTATTAGTGTGGAGAAAACACTTTTCGCACTTGTGTTAGTGTTGAAAAACCACTTTATGCACTTGTGTTAGTGTTGAAAAACCACTTTTCGCACTTGTGTTGGTGCAGGAAACCACTTTTGCACTTGTGTTAGTGTTGAAAAACCACTTTTCGCACTTGTGATGGTGCAGGAAACCACTTTTGCACTTGTATTAGTGTGGAGAAAACACTTTTCGCACTTGTGTTAGTGTTGAAAAACCACTTTATGCACTTGTGTTAGTGTTGAAAAACCAATTTTCGCACTTGTGTTAGTGTTGAAAAACCACTTTTCGCACTTGTGTTAGTGTTGAAAAACTACTTTTCGCACTTGTGTTGGTGCAGGAAACCACTTTTGCACTTGTATTAGTGTGGGAAAAACACTTTTTGCACTTGTGATAGTGTTGAAAAACCACTTTTCGCACTTGTGTTAGTGTTGAAAAACCACTTTTCGCACTTGTGTTAGTGTTGAAAAACCACTTTTCGCACTTGTGTTTGTGTTGAAAAACTACTTTTCGCACTTGTGTTGAAAAACCACTTTTCGCACTTGTGTTGGTGCAGGAAACCACTTTTGCACTTGTATTCGTGTGGAAAAAACACTTTTTGCACATGTGATAGTGTTGAAAAACCACATTTCGCACTTGTGTTAGTGTTGAAAAACCACTTTTCGCACTTGTGTTAGTGTTGAAAAACCACTTTTCGCACTTGTGTTGGTGCAGGAAACCACTTTTGCACTTGTATTAGTGTGGAAAAAACACTTTTTGCACTTGTGATAGTGTTGAAAAACCACTTTTCGCACTTGTGTTAGTGTTGAAAAACCACTTTTCGCACTTGTGTTAGTGTTGAAAAACCACTTTTCGCACTTGTGTTAGTGTTGAAAAACCACTTCTCGCACTTGTGTTGGTGCAGAAAACCACTTTTGCACTTGTATTAGTGTTGAAAAACCACTTTTCGCACTTGTGTTAGTGTTGAAAAACCACTTTACGCACTTGTGTTAGTGTTGAAAACCCACTTTTCGCACTTGTGTTGGTGCAGGAAACCACTTTTGCACTTGTATTAGTGTGGAAAAAACACTTTTTGCCCTTGTGATAGTGTTGAAAAACCACTTTTCGCACTTGTGTTAGTGTTGAAAAACCACTTTTCGCACTTGTGTTGGTGCAGGAAACCACTTTTGCACTTGTATTAGTGTGGAAAAACCACTTTTCGCACTTATGTTAGTGTTGAAAAACCACTTTTCGCACTTGTGTTAGTGTTGAAAAACCACTTTTCACACTTGTGTTGGTGCAGGAAACCACTTTTGCACTTGTATTAGTGTGGAAAAAACACTTTTTGCACTTGTGATAGTGTTGAAAAACCACTTTTTGCACTTGTGTTAGTGTTGAAAAACCACTTTTTGCACTTGTGTTAGTGTTGAAAAACTACTTTTCGCACTTGTGTTAGTGTTGAAAAACCACTTTTCGCACTTGTGTTAGTGTTGAAAAACCACTTTTCGCACTTGTGTTGGTGCAGGAAACCACTTTTGCACTTGTATTAGTGTGGAAAAAACACTTTTTGCACATGTGATAGTGTTGAAAAACCACTTTTCGCACTTGTGTTAGTGTTGAAAAACCACTTTTCGCACTTGTGTTACTGTTGAAAAACCACTTATCGCACTTGTGTTGGTGCAGGAAACCACTTTTGCACTTGTATTAGTGTGGAAAAACACTTTTTGCACTTGTGATAGTGTTGAAAAACCACTTTTCGCACTTGTGTTAGTGTTGAAAAACCACTTTTCGCACTTGTGTTGGTGCAGGAAACCACTTTTGCACTTGTAATAGTGTGGAAAAAACACTTTTTGCACTTGTGATAGTGTTGAAGAACCACTTTTCGCACTTGTGTTAGTGTTGAAAAACCGCTTTTCGCACTTGTGTTGGTGCAGGATACCACTTTTGCACTTGTATTAGTGTGGGAAAACCACTTTTCGCACTTGTGTTAGTGTTGAAAAACCACTTTTCGCACTTGTGTTAGTGTTGAAAAACCACTTTTCACACATGTGTTGGTGCAGGAAACCACTTTTGCACTTGTATTAGTGTGGAAAAAACACTTTTTGCACTTGTGATAGTGTTGAAAAACCACCTTTCGCACTTGTGTTAGTGTTGAAAAACCACTTTTTGCACTTGTGTTAGTGTTGAAGAACCACTTTTCGCACTTGTGTTTGTGCAGGAAACCTCTTTTGCACTTGTATTAGTGTGGAAAAAACACTTTTTGCACATGTGATAGTGTTGAAAAACCACTTTTCGCACTTGTGTTAGTGTTGAAAAACCACTTTTCGCACTTGTGTTAGTGTTGAAAAACCACTTTTCGCACTTGTGTTGGTGCAGGAACCCACTTTTGCACTTGTATTAGTGTGGAAAAAACACTTTTTGCACTTGTGATAGTGTTGAAAAACAACTTTTCGCACTTGGGTTAGTGTTGAAAAACCACTTTTCGCACTTGTGATGGTGCAGGAAACCACTTTTGCACTTGTATTAGTGTGGAGAAAACACTTTTCGCACTTGTGTTAGTGTTGAAAAACCACTTTATGCACTTGTGTTAGTGTTGAAAAACCACTTTTCGCACTTGTGTTGGTGCAGGAAACCACTTTTGCACTTGTGTTAGTGTTGAAAAACCACTTTTCGCACTTGTGATGGTGCAGGAAACCACTTTTGCACTTGTATTAGTGTGGAGAAAACACTTTTCGCACTTGTGTTAGTGTTGAAAAACCACTTTATGCACTTGTGTTAGTGTTGAAAAACCAATTTTCGCACTTGTGTTAGTGTTGAAAAACCACTTTTCGCACTTGTGTTAGTGTTGAAAAACTACATTTCGCACTTGTGTTGGTGCAGGAAACCACTTTTGCACTTGTATTAGTGTGGGAAAAACACTTTTTGCACTTGTGATAGTGTTGAAAAACCACTTTTCGCACTTGTGTTAGTGTTGAAAAACCACTTTTCGCACTTGTGTTGGTGCAGGAAACCACTTTTGCACTTGTATTTGTGTGGAAAAAACACTTTTTGCACTTGTGTTAGTGTTGAAAAACTACATTTCGCACTTGTGTTGGTGCAGGAAACCACTTTTGCACTTGTATTAGTGTGGGAAAAACACTTTTTGCACTTGTGATAGTGTTGAAAAACCACTTTTCGCACTTGTGTTAGTGTTGAAAAACCACTTTTCGCACTTGTGTTGGTGCAGGAAACCACTTTTGCACTTGTATTTGTGTGGAAAAAACACTTTTTGCACTTGTGTTAGTGTTGAAAAACTACTTTTCGCACTTGTGTTAGTGTTGAAAAACCACTTTACGCACTTGTGTTAGTGTTGAAAACCCACTTTTCGCACTTGTGTTGGTGCAGGAAACCACTTTTGCACTTGTATTAGTGTGGAAAAAACACTTTTTGCCCTTGTGATAGTGTTGAAAAACCACTTTTCGCACTTGTGTTAGTGTTGAAAAACCACTTTTCGCACTTGTGTTGGTGCAGGAAACCACTTTTGCACTTGTATTCGTGTGGAAAACCACTTTTCGCACTTGTGTTAGTGTTGAAGAACCACTTTTCGCACTTGTGTTGGTGCAGGAAACCTCTTTTACACTTGTATTAGTGTGGAAAAAACACTTTTTGCACATGTGTTAGTGTTGAAAAACCACTTTTCGCACTTGTGTTAGTGTTGAAAAACCACTTTTTGCACTTGTGTTAGTGTTGAAAACCTACTTTTCGCACTTGTGTTGAAAAACCACTTTTCGCACTTGTGTTGGTGCAGGAAACCACTTTTGCACTTGTATTAGTGTGGAAAAAACACTTTTTGCACATGTGATATTGTTGAAAAACCACTTTTCGCACTTGTGTTAGTGTTGAAAAACCACTTTTCGCACTTGTGTTAGTGTTGAAAAACCACTTTTCGCACTTGTGTTGGTGCAGGAAAACCACTTTTGCACTTGTATTAGTGTGGAAAAAACACTTTTTGCACTTGTGATAGTGTTGAAAAACCACTTTTCGCACTTGTGTTAGTGTTGAAAAACCACTTTTCGCACTTGTGTTGGTGCAGGAAACCACTTTTGCACTTGTAATAGTGTGGAAAAAACACTTTTTGCACTTGTGATAGTGTTGAAAAACCACTTTTCGCACTTGTGTTAGTGTTAAAAAACCACTGTTCGCACTTGTGTTGGTGCAGGATACCACTTTTGCACTTGTATTAGTGTGGAAAAACCACTTTTCGCACTTGTGTTAGTGTTGAAAAACCACTTTTCGCACTTGTGTTAGTGTTGAAAAACTACTTTTCACACATGTGTTGGTGCAGGAAACCACTTTTACACTTGTATGTGTGGAAAAAACACTTTTTGCACTTGTGATAGTGTTGAAAAACCACTATTCGCACTTGTGTTAGTGTTGAAAAACCACTTTTCGCACTTGTGTTAATGTTGAAGAACCACTTTTCGCACTTGTGTTGGTGCAGGAAACCTCTTTTGCACTTGTATTAGTGTGGAAAAAACACTTTTTGCACATGTGATAGTGTTGAAAAACCACTTTTCGCACTTGTGTTAGTGTTGAAAAACCACTTTTCGCACTTGTGATAGTGTTGAAAAACAACTTTTCGCACTTGTGTTAGTGTTGAAAAACCACTTTTCGCACTTGTGATGGTGCAGGAAACCACTTTTGCACTTGTATTAGTGTGGAGAAAACACTTTTCGCACTTGTGTTAGTGTTGTAAAACCACTTTTTGCACTTGTGTTAGTGTTGAAAAACCACTTTTCGCACTTGTGTTGGTGCAGGAAACCACTTTTGCACTTGTGTTAGTGTTGAAAAACCACTTTTCGCACTTGTGTTGGTGCACGAAACCACTTTTGCACTTGTATTAGTGTGGAAAAAACACTTTTTGCACTTGTGATAGTGTTGAAAAACCACATTTTGCACTTGTGTTAGTGTTGAAAAACCACTTTTCGCACTTGTGTTAGTGTTGAAAAACCACTTTTCGCACTTGTGTTGGTGCAGGAAACCACTTTTGCACTTGTATTAGTGTGGAAAAAACACTTTTCGCACTTGTGTTAGTGTTGAAAAACCACTTTTCGCACTTGTGTTAGTGTTGAAAAACCACTTTTCGCACTTGTGTTAGTGTTGAAAAACCACTTTTCGCACTTGTGTTAGTGTTGAAAAACCACTTTACGCACTTGTGTTAGTGTTGAAAACCCACTTTTCGCACTTGTGTTGGTGCAGGAAACCACTTTTGCACTTGTATTAGTGTGGAAAAAACACTTTTTGCCCTTGTGATAGTGTTGAAAAACCACTTTTCGCACTTGTGTTAGTGTTGAAAAACCACTTTTCGCACTTGTGTTGGTGCAGGAAACCACTTTTGCACTTGTATTAGTGTGGAAAAAACCACTTTTCGCACTTATGTTAGTGTTGAAAAACCACTTTTCGCACTTGTGTTAGTGTTGAAAAACCACTTTTCACACTTGTGTTGGTGCAGGAAACCACTTTTGCACTTGTATTAGTGTGGAAAAAACACTTTTTGCACTTGTGATAGTGTTGAAAAACCACTTTTTGCACTTGTGTTAGTGTTGAAAAACCACTTTTTGCACTTGTGTTAGTGTTGAAAAACTACTTTTCGCACTTGTGTTAGTGTTGAAAAATCACTTTTCGCACTTGTGTTAGTGTTGAAAAACCACTTTTCGCACTTGTGTTGGTGCAGGAAACCACTTTTGCACTTGTATTAGTGTGGAAAAAACACTTTTTGCACATGTGATAGTGTTGAAAAACCACTTTTCGCACTTGTGTTAGTGTTGAAAAACCACTTTTCGCACTTGTGTTAGTGTTGAAAAACCACTTATCGCACTTGTGTTGGTGCAGGAAACCACTTTTGCACTTGTATTAGTGTGGAAAAACACTTTTTGCACTTGTGATAGTGTTGAAAAACCACTTTTCGCACTTGTGTTAGTGTTGAAAAACCACTTTTCGCACTTGTGTTGGTGCAGGAAACCACTTTTGCACTTGTAATAGTGTGGAAAAAACACTTTTTGCACTTGTGATAGTGTTGAAAAACCACTTTTCGCACTTGTGTTAGTGTTGAAAAACCGCTTTTCGCACTTGTGTTGGTGCAGGATACCACTTTTGCACTTGTATTAGTGTGGAAAAACCACTTTTCGCACTTGTGTTAGTGTTGAAAAACCACTTTTCGCACTTGTGTTAGTGTTGAAAAACCACTTTTCACACATGTGTTGGTGCAGGAAACCACTTTTGCACTTGTATTAGTGTGGAAAAAACACTTTTTGCACTTGTGATAGTGTTGAAAAACCACCTTTCGCACTTGTGTTAGTGTTGAAAAACCACTTTTTGCACTTGTGTTAGTGTTGAAGAACCACTTTTCGCACTTGTGTTTGTGCAGGAAACCTCTTTTGCACTTGTATTAGTGTGGAAAAAACACTTTTTGCACATGTGATAGTGTTGAAAAACCACTTTTCGCACTTGTGTTAGTGTTGAAAAACCACTTTTCGCACTTGTGTTAGTGTTGAAAAACCACTTTTCGCACTTGTGTTGGTGCAGGAACCCACTTTTGCACTTGTATTAGTGTGGAAAAAACACTTTTTGCACTTGTGATAGTGTTGAAAAACAACTTTTCGCACTTGTGTTAGTGTTGAAAAACCACTTTTCGCACTTGTGATGGTGCAGGAAACCACTTTTGCACTTGTATTAGTGTGGAGAAAACACTTTTCGCACTTGTGTTAGTGTTGAAAAACCACTTTTCGCACTTGTGTTAGTGTTGAAAAACCACTTTTCGCACTTGTGTTAGTGTTGAAAAACCACTTTTCGCACTTGTGTTAGTGTTGAAAAACCACTTCTCGCACTTGTGTTGGTGCAGAAAACCACTTTTGCACTTGTATTAGTGTTGAAAAACCACTTTTCGCACTTGTGTTAGTGTTGAAAAACCACTTTACGCACTTGTGTTAGTGTTGAAAACCCACTTTTCGCACTTGTGTTGGTGCAGTAAACCACTTTTGCACTTGTATTAGTGTGGAAAAAACACTTTTTGCCCTTGTGATAGTGTTGAAAAACCACTTTTCGCACTTGTGTTAGTGTTGAAAAACCACTTTTCGCACTTGTGTTGGTGCAGGAAACCACTTTTGCACTTGTATTAGTGTGGAAAAACCACTTTTCGCACTTATGTTAGTGTTGAAAAACCACTTTTCGCACTTGTGTTAGTGTTGAAAAACCACTTTTCACACTTGTGTTGGTGCAGGAAACCACTTTTGCACTTGTATTAGTGTGGAAAAAACACTTTTTGCACTTGTGATAGTGTTGAAAAACCACTTTTTGCACTTGTGTTAGTGTTGAAAAACCACTTTTTGCACTTGTGTTAGTGTTGAAAAACTACTTTTCGCACTTGTGTTAGTGTTGAAAAACCACTTTTCGCACTTGTGTTAGTGTTGAAAAACCACTTTTCGCACTTGTGTTGGTGCAGGAAACCACTTTTGCACTTGTATTAGTGTGGAAAAAACACTTTTTGCACATGTGATAGTGTTGAAAAACCACTTTTCGCACTTGTGTTAGTGTTGAAAAACCACTTTTCGCACTTGTGTTACTGTTGAAAAACCACTTATCGCACTTGTGTTGGTGCAGGAAACCACTTTTGCACTTGTATTAGTGTGGAAAAACACTTTTTGCACTTGTGATAGTGTTGAAAAACCACTTTTCGCACTTGTGTTAGTGTTGAAAAACCACTTTTCGCACTTGTGTTGGTGCAGGAAACCACTTTTGCACTTGTAATAGTGTGGAAAAAACACTTTTTGCACTTGTGATAGTGTTGAAGAACCACTTTTCGCACTTGTGTTAGTGTTGAAAAACCGCTTTTCGCACTTGTGTTGGTGCAGGATACCACTTTTGCACTTGTATTAGTGTGGGAAAACCACTTTTCGCACTTGTGTTAGTGTTGAAAAACCACTTTTCGCACTTGTGTTAGTGTTGAAAAACCACTTTTCACACATGTGTTGGTGCAGGAAACCACTTTTGCACTTGTATTAGTGTGGAAAAAACACTTTTTGCACTTGTGATAGTGTTGAAAAACCACCTTTCGCACTTGTGTTAGTGTTGAAAAACCACTTTTTGCACTTGTGTTAGTGTTGAAGAACCACTTTTCGCACTTGTGTTTGTGCAGGAAACCTCTTTTGCACTTGTATTAGTGTGGAAAAAACACTTTTTGCACATGTGATAGTGTTGAAAAACCACTTTTCGCACTTGTGTTAGTGTTGAAAAACCACTTTTCGCACTTGTGTTAGTGTTGAAAAACCACTTTTCGCACTTGTGTTGGTGCAGGAACCCACTTTTGCACTTGTATTAGTGTGGAAAAAACACTTTTTGCACTTGTGATAGTGTTGAAAAACAACTTTTCGCACTTGGGTTAGTGTTGAAAAACCACTTTTCGCACTTGTGATGGTGCAGGAAACCACTTTTGCACTTGTATTAGTGTGGAGAAAACACTTTTCGCACTTGTGTTAGTGTTGAAAAACCACTTTATGCACTTGTGTTAGTGTTGAAAAACCACTTTTCGCACTTGTGTTGGTGCAGGAAACCACTTTTGCACTTGTGTTAGTGTTGAAAAACCACTTTTCGCACTTGTGATGGTGCAGGAAACCACTTTTGCACTTGTATTAGTGTGGAGAAAACACTTTTCGCACTTGTGTTAGTGTTGAAAAACCACTTTATGCACTTGTGTTAGTGTTGAAAAACCAATTTTCGCACTTGTGTTAGTGTTGAAAAACCACTTTTCGCACTTGTGTTAGTGTTGAAAAACTACATTTCGCACTTGTGTTGGTGCAGGAAACCACTTTTGCACTTGTATTAGTGTGGGAAAAACACTTTTTGCACTTGTGATAGTGTTGAAAAACCACTTTTCGCACTTGTGTTAGTGTTGAAAAACCACTTTTCGCACTTGTGTTAGTGTTGAAAAACCACTTTTCGCACTTGTGTTGGTGCAGGAAACCACTTTTGCACTTGTATTTGTGTGGAAAAAACACTTTTTGCACTTGTGTTAGTGTTGAAAAACTACTTTTCGCACTTGTGTTAGTGTTGAAAAACCACTTTACGCACTTGTGTTAGTGTTGAAAACCCACTTTTCGCACTTGTGTTGGTGCAGGAAACCACTTTTGCACTTGTATTAGTGTGGAAAAAACACTTTTTGCCCTTGTGATAGTGTTGAAAAACCACTTTTCGCACTTGTGTTAGTGTTGAAAAACCACTTTTCGCACTTGTGTTGGTGCAGGAAACCACTTTTGCACTTGTATTCGTGTGGAAAAACCACTTTTCGCACTTGTGTTAGTGTTGAAGAACCACTTTTCGCACTTGTGTTGGTGCAGGAAACCTCTTTTACACTTGTATTAGTGTGGAAAAAACACTTTTTGCACATGTGTTAGTGTTGAAAAACCACTTTTCGCACTTGTGTTAGTGTTGAAAAACCACTTTTTGCACTTGTGTTAGTGTTGAAAACCTACTTTTCGCACTTGTGTTGAAAAACCACTTTTCGCACTTGTGTTGGTGCAGGAAACCACTTTTGCACTTGTATTAGTGTGGAAAAAACACTTTTTGCACATGTGATATTGTTGAAAAACCACTTTTCGCACTTGTGTTAGTGTTGAAAAACCACTTTTCGCACTTGTGTTAGTGTTGAAAAACCACTTTTCGCACTTGTGTTGGTGCAGGAAAACCACTTTTGCACTTGTATTAGTGTGGAAAAAACACTTTTTGCACTTGTGATAGTGTTGAAAAACCACTTTTCGCACTTGTGTTAGTGTTGAAAAACCACTTTTCGCACTTGTGTTGGTGCAGGAAACCACTTTTGCACTTGTAATAGTGTGGAAAAAACACTTTTTGCACTTGTGATAGTGTTGAAAAACCACTTTTCGCACTTGTGTTAGTGTTAAAAAACCACTGTTCGCACTTGTGTTGGTGCAGGATACCACTTTTGCACTTGTATTAGTGTGGAAAAACCACTTTTCGCACTTGTGTTAGTGTTGAAAAACCACTTTTCGCACTTGTGTTAGTGTTGAAAAACTACTTTTCACACATGTGTTGGTGCAGGAAACCACTTTTACACTTGTATGTGTGGAAAAAACACTTTTTGCACTTGTGATAGTGTTGAAAAACCACTATTCGCACTTGTGTTAGTGTTGAAAAACCACTTTTCGCACTTGTGTTAATGTTGAAGAACCACTTTTCGCACTTGTGTTGGTGCAGGAAACCTCTTTTGCACTTGTATTAGTGTGGAAAAAACACTTTTTGCACATGTGATAGTGTTGAAAAACCACTTTTCGCACTTGTGTTAGTGTTGAAAAACCACTTTTCGCACTTGTGTTAGTGTTGAAAAACCACTTTTCGCACTTGTGTTAGTGTTGAAAAACCACTTTTCGCACTTGTGTTGGTGCAGGAAACCACTTTTGCACTTGTATTAGTGTGGGAAAAACACTTTTTGCACTTGTGATAGTGTTGAAAAACCACTTTTCGCACTTGTGTTAGTGTTGAAAAACCACTTTTCGCACTTGTGTTAGTGTTGAAAAACCACTTTTCGCACTTGTGTTGGTGCAGGAAACCACTTTTGCACTTGTATTTGTGTGGAAAAAACACTTTTTGCACTTGTGTTAGTGTTGAAAAACCACTTTTCGCACTTGTGTTAGTGTTGAAAAACCACTTTACGCACTTGTGTTAGTGTTGAAAACCCACTTTTCGCACTTGTGTTGGTGCAGGAAACCACTTTTGCACTTGTATTAGTGTGGAAAAAACACTTTTTGCCCTTGTGATAGTGTTGAAAAACCACTTTTCGCACTTGTGTTAGTGTTGAAAAACCACTTTTCACACATGTGTTGGTACAGGAAACCACTTTTACACTTGTATTAGTGTGGAAAAAACCCTTTTTGCACTTGTGTTAGTGTTGAAAAACCACTTTTCGCACTTGTGTTAGTGTTGAAAAACCACTTTTTGCACTTGTGTTAGTGTTGAAAAACTACTTTTCGCACTTGTGTTGAAAAATCACTTTTCGCACTTGTGTTGGTGCAGGAAACCACTTTTGCACTTGTATTAGTGTGGAAAAAACACTTTTTGCACATGTGATATTGTTGAAAAACCACTTTTCGCACTTGTGTTAGTGTTGAAAAACCACTTTTTGCACTTGTGTTAGTGTTGAAAAACCACTTTTTGCACTTGTGTTGGTGCAGGAAAACCACTTTTGCACTTGTATTAGTGTGGAAAAAACACTTTTTGCACTTGTGATAGTGTTGAAAAACCACTTTTCGCACTTGTGTTAGTGTTGAAAAACCACTTTTCGCACTTGTGTTGGTGCAGGAAACCACTTTTGCACTTGTAATAGTGTGGAAAAAACACTTTTTGCACTTGTGATAGTGTTGAAAAACCACTTTTCGCACTTGTGTTAGTGTTAAAAAACCACTGTTTGCACTTGTGTTGGTGCAGGATACCACTTTTGCACTTGTATTAGTGTGGAAAAACCACTTTTCGCACTTGTGTTAGTGTTGAAAAACCACTTTTTGCACTTGTGTTAGTGTTGAAGAACCACTTTTCGCACTTGTGTTTGTGCAGGAAACCTCTTTTGCACTTGTATTAGTGTGGAAAAAACACTTTTTGCACATGTGATAGTGTTGAAAAACCACTTTTCCCACTTGTGTTAGTGTTGAAAAACCACTTTTCGCACTTGTGTTAGTGTTGAAAAACCACTTTTCGCACTTGTGTTGGTGCAGGAACCCACTTTTGCACTTGTATTAGTGTGGAAAAAACACTTTTTGCACTTGTGATAGTGTTGAAAAACAACTTTTCGCACTTGTGTTAGTGTTGAAAAACCACTTTTCGCACTTGTGATGGTGCAGGAAACCACTTTTGCACTTGTATTAGTGTGGAGAAAACACTTTTCGCACTTGTGTTAGTGTTGAAAAACCACTTTTCGCACTTATGTTAGTGTTGGAAAACCACTTTTCGCACTTGTGTTGGTGCAGGAAACCACTTTTGCACTTGTGTTAGTGTTGAAAAACCACTTTTCGCACTTGTGTTGGTGCAGGAAAACCACTTTTGCACTTGTATTAGTGTGGAAAAAACACTTTTTGCACTTGTGATAGTGTTGAAAAACCACTTTTCGCACTTGTGTTAGTGTTGAAAAACCACTTTTCACACTTGTGTTGGTGCAGGAAACCACTTTTGCACTTGTATTAGTGTGGAAAAAACACTTTTTGCACTTGTGATAGTGTTGAAAAACCACTTTTCGCACTTGTGTTAGTGTTGAAAAACCACTTTTCGCACTTGTGTTTGTGTTGAAAAACTACTTTTCGCACTTGTGTTCAAAAACCACTTTTCGCACTTGTGTTGGTGCAGGAAACCACTTTTGCACTTGTATTCGTGTGGAAAAAACACTTTTTGCACATGTGATAGTGTTGAAAAACCACATTTCGCACTTGTGTTAGTGTTGAAAAACCACTTTTCGCACTTGTGTTAGTGTTGAAAAACCACTTTTCGCACTTGTGTTGGTGCAGGAAACCACTTTTGCACTTGTATTAGTGTGGAAAAAACACTTTTTGCACTTGTGATAGTGTTGAAAAACCACTTTTCGCACTTGTGTTAGTGTTGAAAAACCACTTTTCGCACTTGTGTTAGTGTTGAAAAACCACTTTTCGCACTTGTGTTAGTGTTGAAAAACCACGTCTCGCACTTGTGTTGGTGCAGAAAACCACTTTTGCACTTGTATTAGTGTGGAAAAAACACTTTTTGCACTTGTGATAGTGTTGAAAAACCACTTTTCGCACTTGTGTTGGTGCAGGAAACCACTTTTGCACTTGTATTCGTGTGGAAAAACACTTTTTGCACATGTGATAGTGTTGAAAAACCACATTTTGCACTTGTGTTAGTGTTGAAAAACCACTTTTCGCACTTGTGTTAGTGTTGAAAAACCACTTTTCGCACTTGTGTTAGTGTTGAAAAACTACTTTTCGCACTTGTGTTGAAAAACCACTTTTCGCACTTGTGTTGGTGCAGGAAACCACTTTTGCACTTGTATTAGTGTGGCAAAACCACTTTTCACTCTTGTGTTAGTGTTGAAAAACCACTTTTCGCACTTGTGTTGGTGCAGGAAACCACTTTTGCACTTGTATTAGTGTGGAAAAAACACTTTTTGCACTTGTGATAGTGTTGAAAAACCACTTTTCGCACTTGTATTAGTGTTGAAGAACCACTTTTCGCACTTGTGTTAGTGTTGAAAAACCACTTTTCGCACTTGTGTTTGTGCAGGAAACCACTTTTGCACTTGTATTTGTGTGGAAAAAACACTTTTTGCACTTGTGTTAGTGTTGAAAAACCACTTTTCGCACTTGTGTTAGTGTTGAAAAACCACTTTATGCACTTGTGTTAGTGTTGAAAAACCACTTTTCGCACTTGTGTTGGTGCAGGAAACCACTTTTGCACTTGTATTAGTGTGGAAAAACCACTTTTCGCACTTGTGTTAGTGTTGAAAAACCACTTTTCGCACTTGTGTTGGTGCAGGAAACCACTTTTGCCCTTGTATTAGTGTGGAAAAACACTTTTTGCACTTGTGATAGTGTTGAAAAACCACTTTTCGCACTTGTGTTAGTGTTGAAAAACCACTTTTTGCACTTGTGTTAGTGTTGAAAAACCACTTTACGCACTTGTGTTAGTGTTGAAAACCCACTTTTCGCACTTGTGTTGGTGCAGGAAACCACTTTTGCACTTGTATTAGTGTGGAAAAAACACTTTTTGCCCTTGTGATAGTGTTGAAAAACCACTTTTCGCACTTGTGTTAGTGTTGAAAAACCACTTTTCGCACTTGTGTTGGTGCAGGAAACCACTTTTGCACTTGTATTCGTGTGGAAAAACCACTTTTCGCACTTGTGTTAGTGTTGAAAAACCACTTTTCGCACTTGTGTTAGTGTTGAAAAACCACTTTTCACACATGTGTTGGTGCAGGAAACCACTTTTACACTTGTATTAGTGTGGAAAAAACACTTTTTGCACTTGTGTTAGTGTTGAAAAACCACTTTTCGCACTTGTGTTAGTGTTGAAAAACCACTTTTTGCACTTGTGTTAGTGTTGAAAAACTACTTTTCGCACTTGTGTTGAAAAACCACTTTTCGCACTTGTGTTGGTGCAGGAAACCACTTTTGCACTTGTATTAGTGTGGAAAAAACACTTTTTGCACACGTGATATTGTTGAAAAACCACTTTTCGCACTTGTGTTAGTGTTGAAAAACCACTTTTCGCACTTGTGTTAGTGTTGAAAAACCACTTTTCGCACTTGTGTTGGTGCAGGAAAACCACTTTTGCACTTGTATTAGTGTGGAAAAAACACTTTTTGCACTTGTGATAGTGTTGAAAAACCACTTTTCGCACTTGTGTTAGTGTTGAAAAACCACTTTTCGCACTTGTGTTGGTACAGGAAACCACTTTTGCACTTGTAATAGTGTGGAAAAAACACTTTTTGCACTTGTGATAGTGTTGAAAAACCACTTTTCGCACTTGTGTTAGTGTTAAAAAACCACTGTTTGCACTTGTGTTGGTGCAGGATACCACTTTTGCACTTGTATTAGTGTGGAAATCCACTTTTCGCACTTGTGTTAGTGTTGAAAAACCACTTTTCGCACTTGTGTTAGTGTTGAAAAACCACTTTTCACACATGTGTTGGTGCAGGAAACCACTTTTGCACTTGTATTAGTGTGGAAAAAACACTTTTTGCACTTGTGATAGTGTTGAAAAACCACCTTTCGCACTTGTGTTAGTGTTGAAAAACCACTTTTTGCACTTGTGTTAGTGTTGAAGAACCACTTTTCGCACTTGTGTTTGTGCAGGAAACCTCTTTTGCACTTGTATTAGTGTGGAAAAAACACTTTTTGCACATGTGATAGTGTTGAAAAACCACTTTTCCCACTTGTGTTAGTGTTGAAAAACCACTTTTCGCACTTGTGTTAGTGTTGAAAAACCACTTTTCGCACTTGTGTTGGTGCAGGAACCCACTTTTGCACTTGTATTAGTGTGGAAAAAACACTTTTTGCACTTGTGATAGTGTTGAAAAACAACTTTTCGCACTTGTGTTAGTGTTGAAAAACCACTTTTCGCACTTGTGATGGTGCAGGAAACCACTTTTGCACTTGTATTAGTGTGGAGAAAACACTTTTCGCACTTGTGTTAGTGTTGAAAAACCACTTTTCGCACTTGTGTTAGTGTTGAAAAACCACTTTTCGCACTTGTGTTGGTGCAGGAAACCACTTTTGCACTTGTGTTAGTGTTGAAAAACCACTTTTCGCACTTGTGTTGGTGCAGGAAAACCACTTTTGCACTTGTATTAGTGTGGAAAAAACACTTTTTGCACTTGTGATAGTGTTGAAAAACCACTTTTCGCACTTGTGTTAGTGTTGAAAAACCACTTTTCACACTTGTGTTGGTGCAGGAAACCACTTTTGCACTTGTATTAGTGTGGAAAAACACTTTTTGCACTTGTGATAGTGTTGAAAAACCACTTTTCGCACTTGTGTTAGTGTTGAAAAACCACTTTTCGCACTTGTGTTTGTGTTGAAAAACTACTTTTCGCACTTGTGTTGAAAAACCACTTTTCGCACTTGTGTTGGTGCCGGAAACCACTTTTGCACTTGTATTCGTGTGGAAAAAACACTTTTTGCACATGTGATAGTGTTGAAAAACCACATTTCGCACTTGTGTTAGTGTTGAAAAACCACTTTTCGCACTTGTGTTAGTGTTGAAAAACCACTTTTCGCACTTGTGTTGGTGCAGGAAACCACTTTTGCACTTGTATTAGTGTGGAAAAAACACTTTTTGCACTTGTGATAGTGTTGAAAAACCACTTTTCGCACTTGTGTTAGTGTTGAAAAACCACTTTTCGCACTTGTGTTAGTGTTGAAAAACCACTTTTCGCACTTGTGTTAGTGTTGAAAAACCACTTCTCGCACTTGTGTTGGTGCAGAAAACCACTTTTGCACTTGTATTAGTGTTGAAAAACCACTTTTCGCACTTGTGTTAGTGTTGAAAAACCACTTTACGCACTTGTGTTAGTGTTGAAAACCCACTTTTCGCACTTGTGTTGGTGCAGGAAACCACTTTTGCACTTGTATTAGTGTGGAAAAAACACTTTTTGCCCTTGTGATAGTGTTGAAAAACCACTTTTCGCACTTGTGTTAGTGTTGAAAAACCACTTTTCGCACTTGTGTTGGTGCAGGAAACCACTTTTGCACTTGTATTAGTGTGGAAAAACCACTTTTCGCACTTATGTTAGTGTTGAAAAACCACTTTTCGCACTTGTGTTAGTGTTGAAAAACCACTTTTCACACTTGTGTTGGTGCAGGAAACCACTTTTGCACTTGTATTAGTGTGGAAAAAACACTTTTTGCACTTGTGATAGTGTTGAAAAACCACTTTTTGCACTTGTGTTAGTGTTGAAAAACCACTTTTTGCACTTGTGTTAGTGTTGAAAAACTACTTTTCGCACTTGTGTTAGTGTTGAAAAACCACTTTTCGCACTTGTGTTAGTGTTGAAAAACCACTTTTCGCACTTGTGTTGGTGCAGGAAACCACTTTTGCACTTGTATTAGTGTGGAAAAAACACTTTTTGCACATGTGATAGTGTTGAAAAACCACTTTTCGCACTTGTGTTAGTGTTGAAAAACCACCTTTCGCACTTGTGTTAGTGTTGAAAAACCACTTTTTGCACTTGTGATAGTGTTGAAAAACCACCTTTCGCACTTGTGTTAGTGTTGAAAAACCACTTTTTGCACTCGTGTTGGTGTTGAAGAACCACTTTTCGCACTTGTGTTGGTGTAGGAACCCACTTTTGCACTTGTATTAGTGTGGAAAAAACACTTTTTGCACTTGTGATAGTGTTGAAAAACAACTTTTCGCACTTGTGTTTGTGTTGAAAAACCACTTTTCGCACTTGTGATGGTGCAGGAAACCACTTTTGCACTTGTATTAGTGTGGAGAAAACACTTTTCGCACTTGTGTTAGTGTTGAAAAACCACTTTTCGCACTTGTGTTAGTGTTGAAAAACCACTTTTCGCACTTGTGTTGGTGCAGGAAACCACTTTTGCACTTGTGTTAGTGTTGAAAAACCACTTTTCGCACATGTGTTGGTGCAGGAAACCACTTTTGCACTTGTATTAGTGTGGAAAAAACACTTTTTGCACTTGTGATAGTGTTGAAAAACCACTTTTCGCACTTGTGTTAGTGTTGAAAAACCACTTTTCGCACTTGTGTTAGTGTTGAAAAACCACTTTTCGCACTTGTGTTGGTGCAGGAAAACCACTTTTGCACTTGTATTAGTGTGGAAAAAACACTTTTTGCACTTGTGATAGTGTTGAAAAACCACTTTTCGCACTTGTGTTAGTGTTGAAAAACCACTTTTCACACTTGTGTTGGTGCAGGAAACCACTTTTGCACTTGTATTAGTGTGGAAAAAACACTTTTTGCACTTGTGATAGTGTTGAAAAACCACTTTTCGCACTTGTGTTAGTGTTGAAAAACCACTTTTCGCACTTGTGTTAGTGTTGAAAAACCACTTTTCGCACTTGTGTTAGTGTTGAAAAACCACTTCTCGCACTTGTGTTGGTGCAGAAAACCACTTTTGCACTTGTATTAGTGTGGAAAAACCACTTTTCGCACTTGTGTTAGTGTTGAAAAACCACTTTTCGCACTTGTGTTGGTGCAGGAAACCACTTTTGCACTTGTATTAGTGTGGAAAAACCACTTTTCACACTTATGTTAGTGTTGAAAAACCACTTTTCGCACTTGTGTTAGTGTTGAAAAACCACTTTTCACACTTGTGTTGGTGCAGGAAACCACTTTTGCACTTGTATTAGTGTGGAAAAAACACTTTTTGCACTTGTGATAGTGTTGAAAAACCACTTTTTGCACTTGTGTTAGTGTTGAAAAACCACTTTTTGCACTTGTGTTAGTGTTGAAAAACTACTTTTCGCACTTGTGTTAGTGTTGAAAAACCACTTTTCGCACTTGTGTTAGTGTTGAAAAACCACTTTTCGCACTTGTGTTGGTGCAGGAAACCACTTTTGCACTTGTATTAGTGTGGAAAAAACACTTTTTGCACATGTGATAGTGTTGAAAAACCACTTTTCGCACTTGTGTTAGTGTTGAAAAACCACTTTTCGCACTTGTGTTAGTGTTGAAAAACCACTTATCGCACTTGTGTTTGTGCAGGAAACCACTTTTGCACTTGTATTAGTGTGGAAAAACACTTTTTGCACTTGTGATAGTGTTGAAAAACCACTTTTCGCACTTGTGTTAGTGTTGAAAAACCACTTTTCGCACTTGTGTTGGTGCAGGAAACCACTTTTGCACTTGTAATAGTGTGGAAAAAACACTTTTTGCACTTGTGATAGTGTTGAAAAACCACTTTTCGCACTTGTGTTAGTGTTGAAAAACCGCTTTTCGCACTTGTGTTGGTGCAGGATACCACTTTTGCACTTGTATTAGTGTGGGAAAACCACTTTTCGCACTTGTGTTAGTGTTGAAAAACCACTTTTCGCACTTGTGTTAGTGTTGAAAAACCACTTTTCACACATGTGTTGGTGCAGGAAACCACTTTTGCACTTGTATTAGTGTGGAAAAAACACTTTTTGCACTTGTGATAGTGTTGAAAAACCACCTTTCGCACTTGTGTTAGTGTTGAAAAACCACTTTTTGCACTTGTGTTAGTGTTGAAGAACCACTTTTCGCACTTGTGTTTGTGCAGGAAACCTCTTTTGCACTTGTATTAGTGTGGAAAAAACACTTTTTGCACATGTGATAGTGTTGAAAAACCACTTTTCGCACTTGTGTTAGTGTTGAAAAACCACTTTTCGCACTTGTGTTAGTGTTGAAAAACCACTTTTCGCACTTGTGTTGGTGCAGGAACCCACTTTTGCACTTGTATTAGTGTGGAAAAAACACTTTTTGCACTTGTGATAGTGTTGAAAAACAACTTTTCGCACTTGGGTTAGTGTTGAAAAACCACTTTTCGCACTTGTGATGGTGCAGGAAACCACTTTTGCACTTGTATTAGTGTGGAGAAAACACTTTTCGCACTTGTGTTAGTGTTGAAAAACCACTTTATGCACTTGTGTTAGTGTTGAAAAACCACTTTTCGCACTTGTGTTGGTGCAGGAAACCACTTTTGCACTTGTGTTAGTGTTGAAAAACCACTTTTCGCACTTGTGATGGTGCAGGAAACCACTTTTGCACTTGTATTAGTGTGGAGAAAACACTTTTCGCACTTGTGTTAGTGTTGAAAAACCACTTTATGCACTTGTGTTAGTGTTGAAAAACCAATTTTCGCACTTGTGTTAGTGTTGAAAAACCACTTTTCGCACTTGTGTTAGTGTTGAAAAACTACTTTTCGCACTTGTGTTGGTGCAGGAAACCACTTTTGCACTTGTATTAGTGTGGGAAAAACACTTTTTGCACTTGTGATAGTGTTGAAAAACCACTTTTCGCACTTGTGTTAGTGTTGAAAAACCACTTTTCGCACTTGTGTTAGTGTTGAAAAACCACTTTTCGCACTTGTGTTTGTGTTGAAAAACTACTTTTCGCACTTGTGTTGAAAAACCACTTTTCGCACTTGTGTTGGTGCAGGAAACCACTTTTGCACTTGTATTCGTGTGGAAAAAACACTTTTTGCACATGTGATAGTGTTGAAAAACCACATTTCGCACTTGTGTTAGTGTTGAAAAACCACTTTTCGCACTTGTGTTAGTGTTGAAAAACCACTTTTCGCACTTGTGTTGGTGCAGGAAACCACTTTTGCACTTGTATTAGTGTGGAAAAAACACTTTTTGCACTTGTGATAGTGTTGAAAAACCACTTTTCGCACTTGTGTTAGTGTTGAAAAACCACTTTTCGCACTTGTGTTAGTGTTGAAAAACCACTTTTCGCACTTGTGTTAGTGTTGAAAAACCACTTCTCGCACTTGTGTTGGTGCAGAAAACCACTTTTGCACTTGTATTAGTGTTGAAAAACCACTTTTCGCACTTGTGTTAGTGTTGAAAAACCACTTTACGCACTTGTGTTAGTGTTGAAAACCCACTTTTCGCACTTGTGTTGGTGCAGGAAACCACTTTTGCACTTGTATTAGTGTGGAAAAAACACTTTTTGCCCTTGTGATAGTGTTGAAAAACCACTTTTCGCACTTGTGTTAGTGTTGAAAAACCACTTTTCGCACTTGTGTTGGTGCAGGAAACCACTTTTGCACTTGTATTAGTGTGGAAAAACCACTTTTCGCACTTATGTTAGTGTTGAAAAACCACTTTTCGCACTTGTGTTAGTGTTGAAAAACCACTTTTCACACTTGTGTTGGTGCAGGAAACCACTTTTGCACTTGTATTAGTGTGGAAAAAACACTTTTTGCACTTGTGATAGTGTTGAAAAACCACTTTTTGCACTTGTGTTAGTGTTGAAAAACCACTTTTTGCACTTGTGTTAGTGTTGAAAAACTACTTTTCGCACTTGTGTTAGTGTTGAAAAACCACTTTTCGCACTTGTGTTAGTGTTGAAAAACCACTTTTCGCACTTGTGTTGGTGCAGGAAACCACTTTTGCACTTGTATTAGTGTGGAAAAAACACTTTTTGCACATGTGATAGTGTTGAAAAACCACTTTTCGCACTTGTGTTAGTGTTGAAAAACCACTTTTCGCACTTGTGTTACTGTTGAAAAACCACTTATCGCACTTGTGTTGGTGCAGGAAACCACTTTTGCACTTGTATTAGTGTGGAAAAACACTTTTTGCACTTGTGATAGTGTTGAAAAACCACTTTTCGCACTTGTGTTAGTGTTGAAAAACCACTTTTCGCACTTGTGTTGGTGCAGGAAACCACTTTTGCACTTGTAATAGTGTGGAAAAAACACTTTTTGCACTTGTGATAGTGTTGAAGAACCACTTTTCGCACTTGTGTTAGTGTTGAAAAACCGCTTTTCGCACTTGTGTTGGTGCAGGATACCACTTTTGCACTTGTATTAGTGTGGGAAAACCACTTTTCGCACTTGTGTTAGTGTTGAAAAACCACTTTTCGCACTTGTGTTAGTGTTGAAAAACCACTTTTCACACATGTGTTGGTGCAGGAAACCACTTTTGCACTTGTATTAGTGTGGAAAAAACACTTTTTGCACTTGTGATAGTGTTGAAAAACCACCTTTCGCACTTGTGTTAGTGTTGAAAAACCACTTTTTGCACTTGTGTTAGTGTTGAAGAACCACTTTTCGCACTTGTGTTTGTGCAGGAAACCTCTTTTGCACTTGTATTAGTGTGGAAAAAACACTTTTTGCACATGTGATAGTGTTGAAAAACCACTTTTCGCACTTGTGTTAGTGTTGAAAAACCACTTTTCGCACTTGTGTTAGTGTTGAAAAACCACTTTTCGCACTTGTGTTGGTGCAGGAACCCACTTTTGCACTTGTATTAGTGTGGAAAAAACACTTTTTGCACTTGTGATAGTGTTGAAAAACAACTTTTCGCACTTGGGTTAGTGTTGAAAAACCACTTTTCGCACTTGTGATGGTGCAGGAAACCACTTTTGCACTTGTATTAGTGTGGAGAAAACACTTTTCGCACTTGTGTTAGTGTTGAAAAACCACTTTATGCACTTGTGTTAGTGTTGAAAAACCACTTTTCGCACTTGTGTTGGTGCAGGAAACCACTTTTGCACTTGTGTTAGTGTTGAAAAACCACTTTTCGCACTTGTGATGGTGCAGGAAACCACTTTTGCACTTGTATTAGTGTGGAGAAAACACTTTTCGCACTTGTGTTAGTGTTGAAAAACCACTTTATGCACTTGTGTTAGTGTTGAAAAACCAATTTTCGCACTTGTGTTAGTGTTGAAAAACCACTTTTCGCACTTGTGTTAGTGTTGAAAAACTACATTTCGCACTTGTGTTGGTGCAGGAAACCACTTTTGCACTTGTATTAGTGTGGGAAAAACACTTTTTGCACTTGTGATAGTGTTGAAAAACCACTTTTCGCACTTGTGTTAGTGTTGAAAAACCACTTTTCGCACTTGTGTTGGTGCAGGAAACCACTTTTGCACTTGTATTTGTGTGGAAAAAACACTTTTTGCACTTGTGTTAGTGTTGAAAAACTACATTTCGCACTTGTGTTGGTGCAGGAAACCACTTTTGCACTTGTATTAGTGTGGGAAAAACACTTTTTGCACTTGTGATAGTGTTGAAAAACCACTTTTCGCACTTGTGTTAGTGTTGAAAAACCACTTTTCGCACTTGTGTTGGTGCAGGAAACCACTTTTGCACTTGTATTTGTGTGGAAAAAACACTTTTTGCACTTGTGTTAGTGTTGAAAAACTACTTTTCGCACTTGTGTTAGTGTTGAAAAACCACTTTACGCACTTGTGTTAGTGTTGAAAACCCACTTTTCGCACTTGTGTTGGTGCAGGAAACCACTTTTGCACTTGTATTAGTGTGGAAAAAACACTTTTTGCCCTTGTGATAGTGTTGAAAAACCACTTTTCGCACTTGTGTTAGTGTTGAAAAACCACTTTTCGCACTTGTGTTGGTGCAGGAAACCACTTTTGCACTTGTATTCGTGTGGAAAACCACTTTTCGCACTTGTGTTAGTGTTGAAGAACCACTTTTCGCACTTGTGTTGGTGCAGGAAACCTCTTTTACACTTGTATTAGTGTGGAAAAAACACTTTTTGCACATGTGTTAGTGTTGAAAAACCACTTTTCGCACTTGTGTTAGTGTTGAAAAACCACTTTTTGCACTTGTGTTAGTGTTGAAAACCTACTTTTCGCACTTGTGTTGAAAAACCACTTTTCGCACTTGTGTTGGTGCAGGAAACCACTTTTGCACTTGTATTAGTGTGGAAAAAACACTTTTTGCACATGTGATATTGTTGAAAAACCACTTTTCGCACTTGTGTTAGTGTTGAAAAACCACTTTTCGCACTTGTGTTAGTGTTGAAAAACCACTTTTCGCACTTGTGTTGGTGCAGGAAAACCACTTTTGCACTTGTATTAGTGTGGAAAAAACACTTTTTGCACTTGTGATAGTGTTGAAAAACCACTTTTCGCACTTGTGTTAGTGTTGAAAAACCACTTTTCGCACTTGTGTTGGTGCAGGAAACCACTTTTGCACTTGTAATAGTGTGGAAAAAACACTTTTTGCACTTGTGATAGTGTTGAAAAACCACTTTTCGCACTTGTGTTAGTGTTAAAAAACCACTGTTCGCACTTGTGTTGGTGCAGGATACCACTTTTGCACTTGTATTAGTGTGGAAAAACCACTTTTCGCACTTGTGTTAGTGTTGAAAAACCACTTTTCGCACTTGTGTTAGTGTTGAAAAACTACTTTTCACACATGTGTTGGTGCAGGAAACCACTTTTACACTTGTATGTGTGGAAAAAACACTTTTTGCACTTGTGATAGTGTTGAAAAACCACTATTCGCACTTGTGTTAGTGTTGAAAAACCACTTTTCGCACTTGTGTTAATGTTGAAGAACCACTTTTCGCACTTGTGTTGGTGCAGGAAACCTCTTTTGCACTTGTATTAGTGTGGAAAAAACACTTTTTGCACATGTGATAGTGTTGAAAAACCACTTTTCGCACTTGTGTTAGTGTTGAAAAACCACTTTTCGCACTTGTGATAGTGTTGAAAAACAACTTTTCGCACTTGTGTTAGTGTTGAAAAACCACTTTTCGCACTTGTGATGGTGCAGGAAACCACTTTTGCACTTGTATTAGTGTGGAGAAAACACTTTTCGCACTTGTGTTAGTGTTGTAAAACCACTTTTTGCACTTGTGTTAGTGTTGAAAAACCACTTTTCGCACTTGTGTTGGTGCAGGAAACCACTTTTGCACTTGTGTTAGTGTTGAAAAACCACTTTTCGCACTTGTGTTGGTGCACGAAACCACTTTTGCACTTGTATTAGTGTGGAAAAAACACTTTTTGCACTTGTGATAGTGTTGAAAAACCACATTTTGCACTTGTGTTAGTGTTGAAAAACCACTTTTCGCACTTGTGTTAGTGTTGAAAAACCACTTTTCGCACTTGTGTTGGTGCAGGAAACCACTTTTGCACTTGTATTAGTGTGGAAAAAACACTTTTCGCACTTGTGTTAGTGTTGAAAAACCACTTTTCGCACTTGTGTTAGTGTTGAAAAACCACTTTTCGCACTTGTGTTAGTGTTGAAAAACCACTTTTCGCACTTGTGTTAGTGTTGAAAAACCACTTTACGCACTTGTGTTAGTGTTGAAAACCCACTTTTCGCACTTGTGTTGGTGCAGGAAACCACTTTTGCACTTGTATTAGTGTGGAAAAAACACTTTTTGCCCTTGTGATAGTGTTGAAAAACCACTTTTCGCACTTGTGTTAGTGTTGAAAAACCACTTTTCGCACTTGTGTTGGTGCAGGAAACCACTTTTGCACTTGTATTAGTGTGGAAAAAACCACTTTTCGCACTTATGTTAGTGTTGAAAAACCACTTTTCGCACTTGTGTTAGTGTTGAAAAACCACTTTTCACACTTGTGTTGGTGCAGGAAACCACTTTTGCACTTGTATTAGTGTGGAAAAAACACTTTTTGCACTTGTGATAGTGTTGAAAAACCACTTTTTGCACTTGTGTTAGTGTTGAAAAACCACTTTTTGCACTTGTGTTAGTGTTGAAAAACTACTTTTCGCACTTGTGTTAGTGTTGAAAAATCACTTTTCGCACTTGTGTTAGTGTTGAAAAACCACTTTTCGCACTTGTGTTGGTGCAGGAAACCACTTTTGCACTTGTATTAGTGTGGAAAAAACACTTTTTGCACATGTGATAGTGTTGAAAAACCACTTTTCGCACTTGTGTTAGTGTTGAAAAACCACTTTTCGCACTTGTGTTAGTGTTGAAAAACCACTTATCGCACTTGTGTTGGTGCAGGAAACCACTTTTGCACTTGTATTAGTGTGGAAAAACACTTTTTGCACTTGTGATAGTGTTGAAAAACCACTTTTCGCACTTGTGTTAGTGTTGAAAAACCACTTTTCGCACTTGTGTTGGTGCAGGAAACCACTTTTGCACTTGTAATAGTGTGGAAAAAACACTTTTTGCACTTGTGATAGTGTTGAAAAACCACTTTTCGCACTTGTGTTAGTGTTGAAAAACCGCTTTTCGCACTTGTGTTGGTGCAGGATACCACTTTTGCACTTGTATTAGTGTGGAAAAACCACTTTTCGCACTTGTGTTAGTGTTGAAAAACCACTTTTCGCACTTGTGTTAGTGTTGAAAAACCACTTTTCACACATGTGTTGGTGCAGGAAACCACTTTTGCACTTGTATTAGTGTGGAAAAAACACTTTTTGCACTTGTGATAGTGTTGAAAAACCACCTTTCGCACTTGTGTTAGTGTTGAAAAACCACTTTTTGCACTTGTGTTAGTGTTGAAGAACCACTTTTCGCACTTGTGTTTGTGCAGGAAACCTCTTTTGCACTTGTATTAGTGTGGAAAAAACACTTTTTGCACATGTGATAGTGTTGAAAAACCACTTTTCGCACTTGTGTTAGTGTTGAAAAACCACTTTTCGCACTTGTGTTAGTGTTGAAAAACCACTTTTCGCACTTGTGTTGGTGCAGGAACCCACTTTTGCACTTGTATTAGTGTGGAAAAAACACTTTTTGCACTTGTGATAGTGTTGAAAAACAACTTTTCGCACTTGTGTTAGTGTTGAAAAACCACTTTTCGCACTTGTGATGGTGCAGGAAACCACTTTTGCACTTGTATTAGTGTGGAGAAAACACTTTTCGCACTTGTGTTAGTGTTGAAAAACCACTTTTCGCACTTGTGTTAGTGTTGAAAAACCACTTTTCGCACTTGTGTTAGTGTTGAAAAACCACTTTTCGCACTTGTGTTAGTGTTGAAAAACCACTTCTCGCACTTGTGTTGGTGCAGAAAACCACTTTTGCACTTGTATTAGTGTTGAAAAACCACTTTTCGCACTTGTGTTAGTGTTGAAAAACCACTTTACGCACTTGTGTTAGTGTTGAAAACCCACTTTTCGCACTTGTGTTGGTGCAGTAAACCACTTTTGCACTTGTATTAGTGTGGAAAAAACACTTTTTGCCCTTGTGATAGTGTTGAAAAACCACTTTTCGCACTTGTGTTAGTGTTGAAAAACCACTTTTCGCACTTGTGTTGGTGCAGGAAACCACTTTTGCACTTGTATTAGTGTGGAAAAACCACTTTTCGCACTTATGTTAGTGTTGAAAAACCACTTTTCGCACTTGTGTTAGTGTTGAAAAACCACTTTTCACACTTGTGTTGGTGCAGGAAACCACTTTTGCACTTGTATTAGTGTGGAAAAAACACTTTTTGCACTTGTGATAGTGTTGAAAAACCACTTTTTGCACTTGTGTTAGTGTTGAAAAACCACTTTTTGCACTTGTGTTAGTGTTGAAAAACTACTTTTCGCACTTGTGTTAGTGTTGAAAAACCACTTTTCGCACTTGTGTTAGTGTTGAAAAACCACTTTTCGCACTTGTGTTGGTGCAGGAAACCACTTTTGCACTTGTATTAGTGTGGAAAAAACACTTTTTGCACATGTGATAGTGTTGA
This sequence comes from Myxine glutinosa, assembly GCF_964187855.1. Classification (NCBI taxonomy): domain Eukaryota; kingdom Metazoa; phylum Chordata; class Myxini; order Myxiniformes; family Myxinidae; genus Myxine; species Myxine glutinosa. The sequence continues at coordinate 35,489 of NW_027617499.1, read as the reverse complement.
AAAACCACTTTTCGCACTTGTGTTAGTGTTGAAAAACCACTTTTCGCACTTGTGTTACTGTTGAAAAACCACTTATCGCACTTGTGTTGGTGCAGGAAACCACTTTTGCACTTGTATTAGTGTGGAAAAACACTTTTTGCACTTGTGATAGTGTTGAAAAACCACTTTTCGCACTTGTGTTAGTGTTGAAAAACCACTTTTCGCACTTGTGTTGGTGCAGGAAACCACTTTTGCACTTGTAATAGTGTGGAAAAAACACTTTTTGCACTTGTGATAGTGTTGAAGAACCACTTTTCGCACTTGTGTTAGTGTTGAAAAACCGCTTTTCGCACTTGTGTTGGTGCAGGATACCACTTTTGCACTTGTATTAGTGTGGGAAAACCACTTTTCGCACTTGTGTTAGTGTTGAAAAACCACTTTTCGCACTTGTGTTAGTGTTGAAAAACCACTTTTCACACATGTGTTGGTGCAGGAAACCACTTTTGCACTTGTATTAGTGTGGAAAAAACACTTTTTGCACTTGTGATAGTGTTGAAAAACCACCTTTCGCACTTGTGTTAGTGTTGAAAAACCACTTTTTGCACTTGTGTTAGTGTTGAAGAACCACTTTTCGCACTTGTGTTTGTGCAGGAAACCTCTTTTGCACTTGTATTAGTGTGGAAAAAACACTTTTTGCACATGTGATAGTGTTGAAAAACCACTTTTCGCACTTGTGTTAGTGTTGAAAAACCACTTTTCGCACTTGTGTTAGTGTTGAAAAACCACTTTTCGCACTTGTGTTGGTGCAGGAACCCACTTTTGCACTTGTATTAGTGTGGAAAAAACACTTTTTGCACTTGTGATAGTGTTGAAAAACAACTTTTCGCACTTGGGTTAGTGTTGAAAAACCACTTTTCGCACTTGTGATGGTGCAGGAAACCACTTTTGCACTTGTATTAGTGTGGAGAAAACACTTTTCGCACTTGTGTTAGTGTTGAAAAACCACTTTATGCACTTGTGTTAGTGTTGAAAAACCACTTTTCGCACTTGTGTTGGTGCAGGAAACCACTTTTGCACTTGTGTTAGTGTTGAAAAACCACTTTTCGCACTTGTGATGGTGCAGGAAACCACTTTTGCACTTGTATTAGTGTGGAGAAAACACTTTTCGCACTTGTGTTAGTGTTGAAAAACCACTTTATGCACTTGTGTTAGTGTTGAAAAACCAATTTTCGCACTTGTGTTAGTGTTGAAAAACCACTTTTCGCACTTGTGTTAGTGTTGAAAAACTACATTTCGCACTTGTGTTGGTGCAGGAAACCACTTTTGCACTTGTATTAGTGTGGGAAAAACACTTTTTGCACTTGTGATAGTGTTGAAAAACCACTTTTCGCACTTGTGTTAGTGTTGAAAAACCACTTTTCGCACTTGTGTTAGTGTTGAAAAACCACTTTTCGCACTTGTGTTGGTGCAGGAAACCACTTTTGCACTTGTATTTGTGTGGAAAAAACACTTTTTGCACTTGTGTTAGTGTTGAAAAACTACTTTTCGCACTTGTGTTAGTGTTGAAAAACCACTTTACGCACTTGTGTTAGTGTTGAAAACCCACTTTTCGCACTTGTGTTGGTGCAGGAAACCACTTTTGCACTTGTATTAGTGTGGAAAAAACACTTTTTGCCCTTGTGATAGTGTTGAAAAACCACTTTTCGCACTTGTGTTAGTGTTGAAAAACCACTTTTCGCACTTGTGTTGGTGCAGGAAACCACTTTTGCACTTGTATTCGTGTGGAAAAACCACTTTTCGCACTTGTGTTAGTGTTGAAGAACCACTTTTCGCACTTGTGTTGGTGCAGGAAACCTCTTTTACACTTGTATTAGTGTGGAAAAAACACTTTTTGCACATGTGTTAGTGTTGAAAAACCACTTTTCGCACTTGTGTTAGTGTTGAAAAACCACTTTTTGCACTTGTGTTAGTGTTGAAAACCTACTTTTCGCACTTGTGTTGAAAAACCACTTTTCGCACTTGTGTTGGTGCAGGAAACCACTTTTGCACTTGTATTAGTGTGGAAAAAACACTTTTTGCACATGTGATATTGTTGAAAAACCACTTTTCGCACTTGTGTTAGTGTTGAAAAACCACTTTTCGCACTTGTGTTAGTGTTGAAAAACCACTTTTCGCACTTGTGTTGGTGCAGGAAAACCACTTTTGCACTTGTATTAGTGTGGAAAAAACACTTTTTGCACTTGTGATAGTGTTGAAAAACCACTTTTCGCACTTGTGTTAGTGTTGAAAAACCACTTTTCGCACTTGTGTTGGTGCAGGAAACCACTTTTGCACTTGTAATAGTGTGGAAAAAACACTTTTTGCACTTGTGATAGTGTTGAAAAACCACTTTTCGCACTTGTGTTAGTGTTAAAAAACCACTGTTCGCACTTGTGTTGGTGCAGGATACCACTTTTGCACTTGTATTAGTGTGGAAAAACCACTTTTCGCACTTGTGTTAGTGTTGAAAAACCACTTTTCGCACTTGTGTTAGTGTTGAAAAACTACTTTTCACACATGTGTTGGTGCAGGAAACCACTTTTACACTTGTATGTGTGGAAAAAACACTTTTTGCACTTGTGATAGTGTTGAAAAACCACTATTCGCACTTGTGTTAGTGTTGAAAAACCACTTTTCGCACTTGTGTTAATGTTGAAGAACCACTTTTCGCACTTGTGTTGGTGCAGGAAACCTCTTTTGCACTTGTATTAGTGTGGAAAAAACACTTTTTGCACATGTGATAGTGTTGAAAAACCACTTTTCGCACTTGTGTTAGTGTTGAAAAACCACTTTTCGCACTTGTGATAGTGTTGAAAAACAACTTTTCGCACTTGTGTTAGTGTTGAAAAACCACTTTTCGCACTTGTGATGGTGCAGGAAACCACTTTTGCACTTGTATTAGTGTGGAGAAAACACTTTTCGCACTTGTGTTAGTGTTGTAAAACCACTTTTCGCACTTGTGTTAGTGTTGAAAAACCACTTTTCGCACTTGTGTTGGTGCAGGAAACCACTTTTGCACTTGTGTTAGTGTTGAAAAACCACTTTTCGCACTTGTGTTGGTGCACGAAACCACTTTTGCACTTGTATTAGTGTGGAAAAAACACTTTTTGCACTTGTGATAGTGTTGAAAAACCACATTTTGCACTTGTGTTAGTGTTGAAAAACCACTTTTCGCACTTGTGTTAGTGTTGAAAAACCACTTTTCGCACTTGTGTTGGTGCAGGAAACCACTTTTGCACTTGTATTAGTGTGGAAAAAACACTTTTCGCACTTGTGTTAGTGTTGAAAAACCACTTTTCGCACTTGTGTTAGTGTTGAAAAACCACTTTTCGCACTTGTGTTAGTGTTGAAAAACCACTTTTCGCACTTGTGTTAGTGTTGAAAAACCACTTTACGCACTTGTGTTAGTGTTGAAAACCCACTTTTCGCACTTGTGTTGGTGCAGGAAACCACTTTTGCACTTGTATTAGTGTGGAAAAAACACTTTTTGCCCTTGTGATAGTGTTGAAAAACCACTTTTCGCACTTGTGTTAGTGTTGAAAAACCACTTTTCGCACTTGTGTTGGTGCAGGAAACCACTTTTGCACTTGTATTAGTGTGGAAAAAACCACTTTTCGCACTTATGTTAGTGTTGAAAAACCACTTTTCGCACTTGTGTTAGTGTTGAAAAACCACTTTTCACACTTGTGTTGGTGCAGGAAACCACTTTTGCACTTGTATTAGTGTGGAAAAAACACTTTTTGCACTTGTGATAGTGTTGAAAAACCACTTTTTGCACTTGTGTTAGTGTTGAAAAACCACTTTTTGCACTTGTGTTAGTGTTGAAAAACTACTTTTCGCACTTGTGTTAGTGTTGAAAAATCACTTTTCGCACTTGTGTTAGTGTTGAAAAACCACTTTTCGCACTTGTGTTGGTGCAGGAAACCACTTTTGCACTTGTATTAGTGTGGAAAAAACACTTTTTGCACATGTGATAGTGTTGAAAAACCACTTTTCGCACTTGTGTTAGTGTTGAAAAACCACTTTTCGCACTTGTGTTAGTGTTGAAAAACCACTTATCGCACTTGTGTTGGTGCAGGAAACCACTTTTGCACTTGTATTAGTGTGGAAAAACACTTTTTGCACTTGTGATAGTGTTGAAAAACCACTTTTCGCACTTGTGTTAGTGTTGAAAAACCACTTTTCGCACTTGTGTTGGTGCAGGAAACCACTTTTGCACTTGTAATAGTGTGGAAAAAACACTTTTTGCACTTGTGATAGTGTTGAAAAACCACTTTTCGCACTTGTGTTAGTGTTGAAAAACCGCTTTTCGCACTTGTGTTGGTGCAGGATACCACTTTTGCACTTGTATTAGTGTGGAAAAACCACTTTTCGCACTTTTGTTAGTGTTGAAAAACCACTTTTCGCACTTGTGTTAGTGTTGAAAAACCACTTTTCACACATGTGTTGGTGCAGGAAACCACTTTTGCACTTGTATTAGTGTGGAAAAAACACTTTTTGCACTTGTGATAGTGTTGAAAAACCACCTTTCGCACTTGTGTTAGTGTTGAAAAACCACTTTTTGCACTTGTGTTAGTGTTGAAGAACCACTTTTCGCACTTGTGTTTGTGCAGGAAACCTCTTTTGCACTTGTATTAGTGTGGAAAAAACACTTTTTGCACATGTGATAGTGTTGAAAAACCACTTTTCGCACTTGTGTTAGTGTTGAAAAACCACTTTTCGCACTTGTGTTAGTGTTGAAAAACCACTTTTCGCACTTGTGTTGGTGCAGGAACCCACTTTTGCACTTGTATTAGTGTGGAAAAAACACTTTTTGCACTTGTGATAGTGTTGAAAAACAACTTTTCGCACTTGTGTTAGTGTTGAAAAACCACTTTTCGCACTTGTGATGGTGCAGGAAACCACTTTTGCACTTGTATTAGTGTGGAGAAAACACTTTTCGCACTTGTGTTAGTGTTGAAAAACCACTTTTCGCACTTGTGTTAGTGTTGAAAAACCACTTTTCGCACTTGTGTTGGTGCAGGAAACCACTTTTGCACTTGTGTTAGTGTTGAAAAACCACTTTTCGCACTTGTGTTGGTGCAGGAAACCACTTTTGCACTTGTATTAGTGTGGAAAAAACACTTTTTGCACTTGTGATAGTGTTGAAAAACCACTTTTCGCACTTGTGTTAGTGTTGAAAAACCACTTTTCGCACTTGTGTTAGTGTTGAAAAACCACTTTTCGCACTTGTGTTGGTGCAGGAAAACCACTTTTGCACTTGTATTAGTGTGGAAAAAACACTTTTCGCACTTGTGTTAGTGTTGAAAAACCACTTTTCGCACTTGTGTTAGTGTTGAAAAACCACTTTTCGCACTTGTGTTAGTGTTGAAAAACCACTTTTCGCACTTGTGTTGGTGCAGGAAACCACTTTTGCACTTGTAATAGTGTGGAAAAAACACTTTTTGCACTTGTGATAGTGTTGAAAAACCACTTTTCGCACTTGTGTTAGTGTTGAAATACCACTTTTCGCACTTGTGTTGGTGCAGGAAACCACTTTTGCACTTGTATTAGTGTGGAAAAAACACTTTTTGCACATGTGATAGTGTTGAAAAACCACTTTTCGCAGTTGTGTTAGTGTTGAAAAACCACTTTTTGCACTTGTGTTAGTGTTGAAAAACCACTTTTCGCACTTGTGTTGGTGCAGGAAACCACTTTTGCACTTGTATTAGTGGGAAAAAACACTTTTTGCACTTGTGATAGTGTTGAAAAACCACTTTTCGCACTTGTGTTTGTGTTGAAAAACTACTTTTCGCACTTGTGTTGAAAAACCACTTTTCGCACTTGTGTTGGTGCAGGAAACCACTTTTGCACTTGTATTCGTGTGGAAAAAACACTTTTTGCACATGTGATAGTGTTGAAAAACCACATTTCGCACTTGTGTTAGTGTTGAAAAACCACTTTTCGCACTTGTGTTAGTGTTGAAAAACCACTTTTCGCACTTGTGTTAGTGTTGAAAAACTACTTTTCGCACTTGTGTTGAAAAACCACTTTTCGCACTTGTGTTGGTGCAGGAAACCACTTTTGCACTTGTATTAGTGTGGAAAAACCACTTTTCACTCTTGTGTTAGTGTTGAAAAACCACTTTTCGCACTTGTGTTGGTGCAGGAAACCACTTTTGCACTTGTATTAGTGTGGAAAAAACACTTTTTGCACTTGTGATAGTGTTGAAAAACCACTTTTCGCACTTGTATTAGTGTTGAAAAACCACTTTTCGCACTTGTGTTAGTGTTGAAAAACCACTTTTCGCACTTGTGTTGGTGCAGGAAACCACTTTTGCACTTGTATTTGTGTGGAAAAAACACTTTTTGCACTTGTGTTAGTGTTGAAAAACCACTTTTCGCACTTGTGTTAATGTTGAAAAACCACTTTATGCACTTGTGTTAGTGTTGAAAAACCACTTTTCGCACTTGTGTTGGTGCAGGAAACCACTTTTGCACTTGTATTAGTGTGGAAAAACCACTTTTCGCACTTGTGTTAGTGTTGAAAAACCACTTTTCGCACTTGTGTTAGTGTTGAAAAACCACTTTTCACACTTGTGTTGGTGCAGGAAACCACTTTTGCACTTGTATTAGTGTGGAAAAAACACTTTTTGCACTTGTGATAGTGTTGAAAAACCACTTTTCGCATTTGTGTTAGTGTTGAAAAACCACTTTTTGCACTTGTGTTAGTGTTGAAAAACTACTTTTCGCACTTGTGTTGAAAAACCACTTTTCGCACTTGTGTTGGTGCAGGAAACCACTTTTGCACTTGTATTAGTGTGGAAAAAACACTTTTTGCACATGTGATAGTGTTGAAAAACCACTTTTCGCACTTGTGTTAGTGTTGAAAAACCACTTTTCGCACTTGTGTTAGTGTTGAAAAACCACTTTTCGCACTTGTGTTGGTGCAGGAAACCACTTTTGCACTTGTATTAGTGTGGAAAAAACACTTTTTGCACTTGTGATAGTGTTGAAAAACCACTTTTCGCGCTTGTGTTAGTGTTGAAAAACCACTTTTCGCACTTGTGTTGGTGCAGGAAACCACTTTTGCACTTGTAATAGTGTGGAAAAAACACTTTTTGCACTTGTGATAGTGTTTAAAAACCACTTTTCGCACTTGTGTTAGTGTTGAAAAACCACTTTTCGCACCTGTTTTGGTGCAGGATACCACTTTTGCACTTGTATTAGTGTGGAAAAACCACTTTTCGCACTTGTCTTAGTGTTGAAAAACCACTTTTCGCACTTGTGTTAGTGTTGAAAAACCACTTTTCACACATGTGTTGGTGAAGGAAACCACTTTTACACTTGTATTAGTGTGGAAAAAACACTTTTTGCACTTGTGATAGTGTTGAAAAACCACTTTTCGCACTTGTGTTAGTGTAGAAAAACCACTTTTCGCACTTGTGTTAGTGTTGAAGAACCACTTTTCGCACTTGTGTTGGTGCAGGAAACCTCTTTTGCACTTGTATTAGTGTGGAAAAAACACTTTTTGCACATGTGATAGTGTTGAAAAACCACTTTTCGCACTTGTGTTAGTGTTGAAAAACCACTTTTCGCACTTGTGTTAGTGTTGAAAAACCACTTTTCGCACTTGTGTTAGTGTTGAAAAACCACTTTTCGCACTTGTGTTGGTGCAGGAAACCACTTTTGCACTTGTATTAGTGTGGGAAAAACACTTTTTGCACTTGTGATAGTGTTGAAAAACCACTTTTCGCACTTGTGTTAGTGTTGAAAAACCACTTTTCGCACTTGTGTTAGTGTTGAAAAACCACTTTTCGCACTTGTGTTGGTGCAGGAAACCACTTTTGCACTTGTTTTTGTGTGGAAAAAACACTTTTTGCACTTGTGTTAGTGTTGAAAAACCACTTTTCGCACTTGTGTTAGTGTTGAAAAACCACTTTACGCACTTGTGTTAGTGTTGAAAACCCACTTTTCGCACTTGTGTTGGTGCAGGAAACCACTTTTGCACTTGTATTAGTGTGGAAAAAACACTTTTTGCCCTTGTGATAGTGTTGAAAAACCACTTTTCGCACTTGTGTTAGTGTTGAAAAACCACTTTTCGCACTTGTGTTGGTGCAGGAAACCACTTTTGCACTTGTATTCGTGTGGAAAAACCACTTTTTGCACTTGTGTTAGTGTTGAAAAACCACTTTTCGCACTTGTGTTAGTGTTGAAAAACCACTTTTCACACATGTGTTGGTACAGGAAACCACTTTTACACTTGTATTAGTGTGGAAAAAACACTTTTTGCACTTGTGTTAGTGTTGAAAAACCACTTTTCGCACTTGTGTTAGTGTTGAAAAACCACTTTTTGCACTTGTGTTAGTGTTGAAAAACTACTTTTCGCACTTGTGTTGAAAAATCACTTTTCGCACTTGTGTTGGTGCAGGAAACCACTTTTGCACTTGTATTAGTGTGGAAAAAACACTTTTTGCACATGTGATATTGTTGAAAAACCACTTTTCGCACTTGTGTTAGTGTTGAAAAACCACTTTTCGCACTTGTGTTAGTGTTGAAAAACCACTTTTCGCACTTGTGTTGGTGCAGGAAACCACTTTTGCACTTGTAATAGTGTGGAAAAAACACTTTTTGCACTTGTGATAGTGTTGAAAAACCACTTTTCGCACTTGTGTTAGTGTTAAAAAACCACTGTTTGCACTTGTGTTGGTGCAGGATACCACTTTTGCACTTGTATTAGTGTGGAAAAACCACTTTTCGCACTTGTGTTAGTGTTGAAAAACCACTTTTCGCACATGTGTTAGTGTTGAAAAACCACTTTTCACACATGTGTTGGTGCAGGAAACCACTTTTGCACTTGTATTAGTGTGGAAAAAACACTTTTTGCACTTGTGATAGTGTTGAAAAACCACCTTTCGCACTTGTGTTAGTGTTGGAAAACCACTTTTTGCACTTGTGTTAGTGTTGAAGAACCACTTTTCGCACTTGTGTTTGTGCAGGAAACCTCTTTTGCACTTGTATTAGTGTGGAAAAAACACTTTTCCCACTTGTGTTAGTGTTGAAAAACCACTTTTCGCACTTGTGTTAGTGTTGAAAAACCACTTTTCGCACTTGTGTTGGTGCAGGAACCCACTTTTGCACTTGTATTAGTGTGGAAAAAACACTTTTTGCACTTGTGATAGTGTTGAAAAACAACTTTTCGCACTTGTGTTAGTGTTGAAAAACCACTTTTCGCACTCGTGATGGTGCAGGAAACCACTTTTGCACTTGTATTAGTGTGGAGAAAACACTTTTCGCACTTGTGTTAGTGTTGAAAAACCACTTTTCGCACTTGTGTTAGTGTTGAAAAACCACTTTTCGCACTTGTGTTGGTGCAGGAAACCACTTTTGCACTTGTGTTAGTGTTGAAAAACCACTTTTCACACTTGTGTTGGTGCAGGAAACCACTTTTGCACTTGTATTAGTGTGGAAAAAACACTTTTTGCACTTGTGATAGTGTTGAAAAACCACTTTTCGCACTTGTGTTAGTGTTGAAAAACCACTTTTCGCACTTGTGTTAGTGTTGAAAAACCACTTTTCGCACTTGTGTTGGTGCAGGAAAACCACTTTTGCACTTGTATTAGTGTGGAAAAAACACTTTTTGCACTTGTGATAGTGTTGAAAAACCACTTTTCGCACTTGTGTTAGTGTTGAAAAACCACTTTTCACACTTGTGTTGGTGCAGGAAACCACTTTTGCACTTGTATTAGTGTGGAAAAAACACTTTTTGCACTTGTGATAGTGTTGAAAAACCACTTTTCGCACTTGTGTTAGTGTTGAAAAACCACTTTTCGCACTTGTGTTTGTGTTGAAAAACTACTTTTCGCACTTGTGTTGAAAAACCACTTTTCGCACTTGTGTTGGTGCAGGAAACCACTTTTGCACTTGTATTCGTGTGGAAAAAACACTTTTTGCACATGTGATAGTGTTGAAAAACCACATTTCGCACTTGTGTTAGTGTTGAAAAACCACTTTTCGCACTTGTGTTAGTGTTGAAAAACCACTTTTCGCACTTGTGTTGGTGCAGGAAACCACTTTTGCACTTGTATTAGTGTGGAAAAAACACTTTTTGCACTTGTGATAGTGTTGAAAAACCACTTTTCGCACTTGTGTTAGTGTTGAAAAACCACTTTTCGCACTTGTGTTAGTGTTGAAAAACCACTTTTCGCACTTGTGTTAGTGTTGAAAAACCACTTCTCGCACTTGTGTTAGTGTTGAAAAACCACTTTTCGCACTTGTGTTGGTGCAGGAAACCACTTTTGCACTTGTATTAGTGTGGAAAAAACACTTTTTGCACTTGTGATAGTGTTGAAAAACCACTTTTCGCACTTGTATTAGTGTTGAAAAACCACTTTTCGCACTTGTGTTAGTGTTGAAAAACCACTTTTCGCACTTGTGTTGGTGCAGGAAACCACTTTTGCACTTGTATTTGTGTGGAAAAAACACTTTTTGCACTTGTGTTAGTGTTGAAAAACCACTTTTCGCACTTGTGTTAATGTTGAAAAACCACTTTATGCACTTGTGTTAGTGTTGAAAAACCACTTTTCGCACTTGTGTTGGTGCAGGAAACCACTTTTGCACTTGTATTAGTGTGGAAAAACCACTTTTCGCACTTGTGTTAGTGTTGAAAAACCACTTTTCGCACTTGTGTTAGTGTTGAAAAACCACTTTTCACACTTGTGTTGGTGCAGGAAACCACTTTTGCACTTGTATTAGTGTGGAAAAAACACTTTTTGCACTTGTGATAGTGTTGAAAAACCACTTTTCGCATTTGTGTTAGTGTTGAAAAACCACTTTTTGCACTTGTGTTAGTGTTGAAAAACTACTTTTCGCACTTGTGTTGAAAAACCACTTTTCGCACTTGTGTTGGTGCAGGAAACCACTTTTGCACTTGTATTAGTGTGGAAAAAACACTTTTTGCACATGTGATAGTGTTGAAAAACCACTTTTCGCACTTGTGTTAGTGTTGAAAAACCACTTTTCGCACTTGTGTTAGTGTTGAAAAACCACTTTTCGCACTTGTGTTGGTGCAGGAAACCACTTTTGCACTTGTATTAGTGTGGAAAAAACACTTTTTGCACTTGTGATAGTGTTGAAAAACCACTTTTCGCGCTTGTGTTAGTGTTGAAAAACCACTTTTCGCACTTGTGTTGGTGCAGGAAACCACTTTTGCACTTGTAATAGTGTGGAAAAAACACTTTTTGCACTTGTGATAGTGTTTAAAAACCACTTTTCGCACTTGTGTTAGTGTTGAAAAACCACTTTTCGCACCTGTTTTGGTGCAGGATACCACTTTTGCACTTGTATTAGTGTGGAAAAACCACTTTTCGCACTTGTCTTAGTGTTGAAAAACCACTTTTCGCACTTGTGTTAGTGTTGAAAAACCACTTTTCACACATGTGTTGGTGAAGGAAACCACTTTTACACTTGTATTAGTGTGGAAAAAAACACTTTTTGCACTTGTGATAGTGTTGAAAAACCACTTTTCGCACTTGTGTTAGTGTAGAAAAACCACTTTTCGCACTTGTGTTAGTGTTGAAGAACCACTTTTCGCACTTGTGTTGGTGCAGGAAACCTCTTTTGCACTTGTATTAGTGTGGAAAAAACACTTTTTGCACATGTGATAGTGTTGAAAAACCACTTTTCGCACTTGTGTTAGTGTTGAAAAACCACTTTTCGCACTTGTGTTAGTGTTGAAAAACCACTTTTCGCACTTGTGTTAGTGTTGAAAAACCACTTTTCGCACTTGTGTTGGTGCAGGAAACCACTTTTGCACTTGTATTAGTGTGGGAAAAACACTTTTTGCACTTGTGATAGTGTTGAAAAACCACTTTTCGCACTTGTGTTAGTGTTGAAAAACCACTTTTCGCACTTGTGTTAGTGTTGAAAAACCACTTTTCGCACTTGTGTTGGTGCAGGAAACCACTTTTGCACTTGTTTTTGTGTGGAAAAAACACTTTTTGCACTTGTGTTAGTGTTGAAAAACCACTTTTCGCACTTGTGTTAGTGTTGAAAAACCACTTTACGCACTTGTGTTAGTGTTGAAAACCCACTTTTCGCACTTGTGTTGGTGCAGGAAACCACTTTTGCACTTGTATTAGTGTGGAAAAAACACTTTTTGCCCTTGTGATAGTGTTGAAAAACCACTTTTCGCACTTGTGTTAGTGTTGAAAAACCACTTTTCGCACTTGTGTTGGTGCAGGAAACCACTTTTGCACTTGTATTCGTGTGGAAAAACCACTTTTTGCACTTGTGTTAGTGTTGAAAAACCACTTTTCGCACTTGTGTTAGTGTTGAAAAACCACTTTTCACACATGTGTTGGTACAGGAAACCACTTTTACACTTGTATTAGTGTGGAAAAAACACTTTTTGCACTTGTGTTAGTGTTGAAAAACCACTTTTCGCACTTGTGTTAGTGTTGAAAAACCACTTTTTGCACTTGTGTTAGTGTTGAAAAACTACTTTTCGCACTTGTGTTGAAAAATCACTTTTCGCACTTGTGTTGGTGCAGGAAACCACTTTTGCACTTGTATTAGTGTGGAAAAAACACTTTTTGCACATGTGATATTGTTGAAAAACCACTTTTCGCACTTGTGTTAGTGTTGAAAAACCACTTTTCGCACTTGTGTTAGTGTTGAAAAACCACTTTTCGCACTTGTGTTGGTGCAGGAAACCACTTTTGCACTTGTAATAGTGTGGAAAAAACACTTTTTGCACTTGTGATAGTGTTGAAAAACCACTTTTCGCACTTGTGTTAGTGTTTAAAAACCACTGTTTGCACTTGTGTTGGTGCAGGATACCACTTTTGCACTTGTATTAGTGTGGAAAAACCACTTTTCGCACTTGTGTTAGTGTTGAAAAACCACTTTTCGCACATGTGTTAGTGTTGAAAAACCACTTTTCACACATGTGTTGGTGCAGGAAACCACTTTTGCACTTGTATTAGTGTGGAAAAAACACTTTTTGCACTTGTGATAGTGTTGAAAAACCACCTTTCGCACTTGTGTTAGTGTTGGAAAACCACTTTTTGCACTTGTGTTAGTGTTGAAGAACCACTTTTCGCACTTGTGTTTGTGCAGGAAACCTCTTTTGCACTTGTATTAGTGTGGAAAAAACACTTTTCCCACTTGTGTTAGTGTTGAAAAACCACTTTTCGCACTTGTGTTAGTGTTGAAAAACCACTTTTCGCACTTGTGTTGGTGCAGGAACCCACTTTTGCACTTGTATTAGTGTGGAAAAAACACTTTTTGCACTTGTGATAGTGTTGAAAAACAACTTTTCGCACTTGTGTTAGTGTTGAAAAACCACTTTTCGCACTCGTGATGGTGCAGGAAACCACTTTTGCACTTGTATTAGTGTGGAGAAAACACTTTTCGCACTTGTGTTAGTGTTGAAAAACCACTTTTCGCACTTGTGTTAGTGTTGAAAAACCACTTTTCGCACTTGTGTTGGTGCAGGAAACCACTTTTGCACTTGTGTTAGTGTTGAAAAACCACTTTTCACACTTGTGTTGGTGCAGGAAACCACTTTTGCACTTGTATTAGTGTGGAAAAAACACTTTTTGCACTTGTGATAGTGTTGAAAAACCACTTTTCGCACTTGTGTTAGTGTTGAAAAACCACTTTTCGCACTTGTGTTAGTGTTGAAAAACCACTTTTCGCACTTGTGTTGGTGCAGGAAAACCACTTTTGCACTTGTATTAGTGTGGAAAAAACACTTTTTGCACTTGTGATAGTGTTGAAAAACCACTTTTCGCACTTGTGTTAGTGTTGAAAAACCACTTTTCACACTTGTGTTGGTGCAGGAAACCACTTTTGCACTTGTATTAGTGTGGAAAAAACACTTTTTGCACTTGTGATAGTGTTGAAAAACCACTTTTCGCACTTGTGTTAGTGTTGAAAAACCACTTTTCGCACTTGTGTTTGTGTTGAAAAACTACTTTTCGCACTTGTGTTGAAAAACCACTTTTCGCACTTGTGTTGGTGCAGGAAACCACTTTTGCACTTGTATTCGTGTGGAAAAAACACTTTTTGCACATGTGATAGTGTTGAAAAACCACATTTCGCACTTGTGTTAGTGTTGAAAAACCACTTTTCGCACTTGTGTTAGTGTTGAAAAACCACTTTTCGCACTTGTGTTGGTGCAGGAAACCACTTTTGCACTTGTATTAGTGTGGAAAAAACACTTTTTGCACTTGTGATAGTGTTGAAAAACCACTTTTCGCACTTGTGTTAGTGTTGAAAAACCACTTTTCGCACTTGTGTTAGTGTTGAAAAACCACTTTTCGCACTTGTGTTAGTGTTGAAAAACCACTTCTCGCACTTGTGTTGGTGCAGAAAACCACTTTTGCACTTGTATTAGTGTGGAAAAAACACTTTTTGCACTTGTGATAGTGTTGAAAAACCACTTTTCGCACTTGTGTTGGTGCAGGAAACCACTTTTGCACTTGTATTCGTGTGGAAAAACACTTTTTGCACATGTGATAGTGTTGAAAAACCACATTTTGCACTTGTGTTAGTGTTGAAAAACCACTTTTCGCACTTGTGTTAGTGTTGAAAAACCACTTTTCGCACTTGTGTTAGTGTTGAAAAACTACTTTTCGCACTTGTGTTGAAAAACCACTTTTCGCACTTGTGTTGGTGCAGGAAACCACTTTTGCACTTGTATTAGTGTGGCAAAACCACTTTTCACTCTTGTGTTAGTGTTGAAAAACCACTTTTCGCACTTGTGTTGGTGCAGGAAACCACTTTTGCACTTGTATTAGTGTGGAAAAAACACTTTTTGCACTTGTGATAGTGTTGAAAAACCACTTTTCGCACTTGTATTAGTGTTGAAGAACCACTTTTCGCACTTGTGTTAGTGTTGAAAAACCACTTTTCGCACTTGTGTTGGTGCAGGAAACCACTTTTGCACTTGTATTTGTGTGGAAAAAACACTTTTTGCACTTGTGTTAGTGTTGAAAAACCACTTTTCGCACTTGTGTTAGTGTTGAAAAACCACTTTATGCACTTGTGTTAGTGTTGAAAAACCACTTTTCGCACTTGTGTTGGTGCAGGAAACCACTTTTGCACTTGTATTAGTGTGGAAAAACCACTTTTCGCACTTGTGTTAGTGTTGAAAAACCACTTTTCGCACTTGTGTTGGTGCAGGAAACCACTTTTGCCCTTGTATTAGTGTGGAAAAACACTTTTTGCACTTGTGATAGTGTTGAAAAACCACTTTTCGCACTTGTGTTAGTGTTGAAAAACCACTTTTTGCACTTGTGTTAGTGTTGAAAAACCACTTTACGCACTTGTGTTAGTGTTGAAAACCCACTTTTCGCACTTGTGTTGGTGCAGGAAACCACTTTTGCACTTGTATTAGTGTGGAAAAAACACTTTTTGCCCTTGTGATAGTGTTGAAAAACCACTTTTCGCACTTGTGTTAGTGTTGAAAAACCACTTTTCGCACTTGTGTTAGTGTTGAAAAACCACTTTATGCACTTGTGTTAGTGTTGAAAAACCACTTTTCGCACTTGTGTTGGTGCAGGAAACCACTTTTGCACTTGTATTAGTGTGGAAAAACCACTTTTCGCACTTGTGTTAGTGTTGAAAAACCACTTTTCGCACTTGTGTTGGTGCAGGAAACCACTTTTGCCCTTGTATTAGTGTGGAAAAACACTTTTTGCACTTGTGATAGTGTTGAAAAACCACTTTTCGCACTTGTGTTAGTGTTGAAAAACCACTTTTTGCACTTGTGTTAGTGTTGAAAAACCACTTTACGCACTTGTGTTAGTGTTGAAAACCCACTTTTCGCACTTGTGTTGGTGCAGGAAACCACTTTTGCACTTGTATTAGTGTGGAAAAAACACTTTTTGCCCTTGTGATAGTGTTGAAAAACCACTTTTCGCACTTGTGTTAGTGTTGAAAAACCACTTTTCGCACTTGTGTTGGTGCAGGAAACCACTTTTGCACTTGTATTCGTGTGGAAAAACCACTTTTCGCACTTGTGTTAGTGTTGAAAAACCACTTTTCGCACTTGTGTTAGTGTTGAAAAACCACTTTTCACACATGTGTTGGTGCAGGAAACCACTTTTACACTTGTATTAGTGTGGAAAAAACACTTTTTGCACTTGTGTTAGTGTTGAAAAACCACTTTTCGCACTTGTGTTAGTGTTGAAAAACCACTTTTTGCACTTGTGTTAGTGTTGAAAAACTACTTTTCGCACTTGTGTTGAAAAACCACTTTTCGCACTTGTGTTGGTGCAGGAAACCACTTTTGCACTTGTATTAGTGTGGAAAAAACACTTTTTGCACATGTGATATTGTTGAAAAACCACTTTTCGCACTTGTGTTAGTGTTGAAAAACCACTTTTCGCACTTGTGTTAGTGTTGAAAAACCACTTTTCGCACTTGTGTTGGTGCAGGAAAACCACTTTTGCACTTGTATTAGTGTGGAAAAAACACTTTTTGCACTTGTGATAGTGTTGAAAAACCACTTTTCGCACTTGTGTTAGTGTTGAAAAACCACTTTTCGCACTTGTGTTGGTGCAGGAAACCACTTTTGCACTTGTAATAGTGTGGAAAAAACACTTTTTGCACTTGTGATAGTGTTGAAAAACCACTTTTCGCACTTGTGTTAGTGTTAAAAAACCACTGTTTGCACTTGTGTTGGTGCAGGATACCACTTTTGCACTTGTATTAGTGTGGAAAAACCACTTTTCGCACTTGTGTTAGTGTTGAAAAACCACTTTTCGCACTTGTGTTAGTGTTGAAAAACCACTTTTCACACATGTGTTGGTGCAGGAAACCACTTTTGCACTTGTATTAGTGTGGAAAAAACACTTTTTGCACTTGTGATAGTGTTGAAAAACCACCTTTCGCACTTGTGTTAGTGTTGAAAAACCACTTTTTGCACTTGTGTTAGTGTTGAAGAACCACTTTTCGCACTTGTGTTTGTGCAGGAAACCTCTTTTGCACTTGTATTAGTGTGGAAAAAACACTTTTTGCACATGTGATAGTGTTGAAAAACCACTTTTCCCACTTGTGTTAGTGTTGAAAAACCACTTTTCGCACTTGTGTTAGTGTTGAAAAACCACTTTTCGCACTTGTGTTGGTGCAGGAACCCACTTTTGCACTTGTATTAGTGTGGAAAAAACACTTTTTGCACTTGTGATAGTGTTGAAAAACAACTTTTCGCACTTGTGTTAGTGTTGAAAAACCACTTTTCGCACTTGTGATGGTGCAGGAAACCACTTTTGCACTTGTATTAGTGTGGAGAAAACACTTTTCGCACTTGTGTTAGTGTTGAAAAACCACTTTTCGCACTTGTGTTAGTGTTGAAAAACCACTTTTCGCACTTGTGTTGGTGCAG
Source organism: Myxine glutinosa (assembly GCF_964187855.1). NCBI lineage: Eukaryota > Metazoa > Chordata > Myxini > Myxiniformes > Myxinidae > Myxine > Myxine glutinosa. The sequence goes on along the minus strand of NW_027617499.1, from coordinate 18,101 downwards.
GAAACCACTTTTGCACTTGTGTTAGTGTTGAAAAACCACTTTTCGCACTTGTGTTGGTGCAGGAAACCACTTTTGCACTTGTATTAGTGTGGAAAAAACACTTTTTGCACTTGTGATAGTGTTGAAAAACCACTTTTCGCACTTGTGTTAGTGTTGAAAAACCACTTTTCGCACTTGTGTTGGTGCAGGAAAACCACTTTTGCACTTGTATTAGTGTGGAAAAAACACTTTTTGCACTTGTGATAGTGTTGAAAAACCACTTTTCGCACTTGTGTTAGTGTTGAAAAACCACTTTTCACACTTGTGTTGGTGCAGGAAACCACTTTTGCACTTGTATTAGTGTGGAAAAAACACTTTTTGCACTTGTGATAGTGTTGAAAAACCACTTTTCGCACTTGTGTTAGTGTTGAAAAACCACTTTTCACACTTGTGTTTGTGTTGAAAAACTACTTTTCGCACTTGTGTTGAAAAACCACTTTTCGCACTTGTGTTGGTGCCGGAAACCACTTTTGCACTTGTATTCGTGTGGAAAAAACACTTTTTGCACATGTGATAGTGTTGAAAAACCACATTTCGCACTTGTGTTAGTGTTGAAAAACCACTTTTCGCACTTGTGTTAGTGTTGAAAAACCACTTTTCGCACTTGTGTTGGTGCAGGAAACCACTTTTGCACTTGTATTAGTGTGGAAAAAACACTTTTTGCACTTGTGATAGTGTTGAAAAACCACTTTTCGCACTTGTGTTAGTGTTGAAAAACCACTTTTCGCACTTGTGTTAGTGTTGAAAAACCACTTTTCGCACTTGTGTTAGTGTTGAAAAACCACTTCTCGCACTTGTGTTGGTGCAGAAAACCACTTTTGCACTTGTATTAGTGTTGAAAAACCACTTTTCGCACTTGTGTTAGTGTTGAAAAACCACTTTACGCACTTGTGTTATTGTTGAAAACCCACTTTTCGCACTTGTGTTGGTGCAGGAAACCACTTTTGCACTTGTATTAGTGTGGAAAAAACACTTTTTGCCCTTGTGATAGTGTTGAAAAACCACTTTTCGCACTTGTGTTAGTGTTGAAAAACCACTTTTCGCACTTGTGTTGGTGCAGGAAACCACTTTTGCACTTGTATTAGTGTGGAAAAACCACTTTTCGCACTTATGTTAGTGTTGAAAAACCACTTTTCGCACTTGTGTTAGTGTTGAAAAACCACTTTTCACACTTGTGTTGGTGCAGGAAACCACTTTTGCACTTGTATTAGTGTGGAAAAAACACTTTTTGCACTTGTGATAGTGTTGAAAAACCACTTTTTGCACTTGTGTTAGTGTTGAAAAACCACTTTTTGCACTTGTGTTAGTGTTGAAAAACTACTTTTCGCACTTGTGTTAGTGTTGAAAAACCACTTTTCGCACTTGTGTTAGTGTTGAAAAACCACTTTTCGCACTTGTGTTGGTGCAGGAAACCACTTTTGCACTTGTATTAGTGTGGAAAAAACACTTTTTGCACATGTGATAGTGTTGAAAAACCACTTTTCGCACTTGTGTTAGTGTTGAAAAACCACCTTTCGCACTTGTGTTAGTGTTGAAAAACCACTTTTTGCACTTGTGATAGTGTTGAAAAACCACCTTTCGCACTTGTGTTAGTGTTGAAAAACCACTTTTTGCACTTGTGTTAGTGTTGAAGAACCACTTTTCGCACTTGTGTTTGTGCAGGAAACCTCTTTTGCACTTGTATTAGTGTGGAAAAAACACTTTTTGCACATGTGATAGTGTTGAAAAACCACCTTTCGCACTTGTGTTAGTGTTGAAAAACCACTTTTTGCACTTGTGTTAGTGTTGAAGAACCACTTTTCGCACTTGTGTTTGTGCAGGAAACCTCTTTTGCACTTGTATTAGTGTGGAAAAACCACTTTTCGCACTTGTGTTAGTGTTGAAAAACCACTTTTCGCACTTGTGTTGGTGCAGGAACCCACTTTTGCACTTGTATTAGTGTGGAAAAAACACTTTTTGCACTTGTGATAGTGTTGAAAAACAACTTTTCGCACTTGTGTTTGTGTTGAAAAACCACTTTTCGCACTTGTGATGGTGCAGGAAACCACTTTTGCACTTGTATTAGTGTGGAGAAAACACTTTTCGCACTTGTGTTAGTGTTGAAAAACCACTTTTCGCACTTGTGTTAGTGTTGAAAAACCACTTTTCGCACTTGTGTTGGTGCAGGAAACCACTTTTGCACTTGTGTTAGTGTTGAAAAACCACTTTTCGCACATGTGTTGGTGCAGGAAACCACTTTTGCACTTGTATTAGTGTGGAAAAAACACTTTTTGCACTTGTGATAGTGTTGAAAAACCACTTTTCGCACTTGTGTTAGTGTTGAAAAACCACTTTTCGCACTTGTGTTAGTGTTGAAAAACCACTTTTCGCACTTGTGTTGGTGCAGGAAAACCACTTTTGCACTTGTATTAGTGTGGAAAAAACACTTTTTGCACTTGTGATAGTGTTGAAAAACCACTTTTCGCACTTGTGTTAGTGTTGAAAAACCACTTTTCACACTTGTGTTGGTGCAGGAAACCACTTTTGCACTTGTATTAGTGTGGAAAAAACACTTTTTGCACTTGTGATAGTGTTGAAAAACCACTTTTCGCACTTGTGTTAGTGTTGAAAAACCACTTTTCGCACTTGTGTTTGTGTTGAAAAACTACTTTTCGCACTTGTGTTGAAAAACCACTTTTCGCACTTGTGTTGGTGCAGGAAACCACTTTTGCACTTGTATTCGTGTGGAAAAAACACTTTTTGCACATGTGATAGTGTTGAAAAACCACATTTCGCACTTGTGTTAGTGTTGAAAAACCACTTTTCGCACTTGTGTTAGTGTTGAAAAACCACTTTTCGCACTTGTGTTGGTGCAGGAAACCACTTTTGCACTTGTATTAGTGTGGAAAAAACACTTTTTGCACTTGTGATAGTGTTGAAAAACCACTTTTCGCACTTGTGTTAGTGTTGAAAAACCACTTTTCGCACTTGTGTTAGTGTTGAAAAACCACTTTTCGCACTTGTGTTAGTGTTGAAAAACCACTTCTCGCACTTGTGTTGGTGCAGAAAACCACTTTTGCACTTGTATTAGTGTTGAAAAACCACTTTTCGCACTTGTGTTAGTGTTGAAAAACCACTTTACGCACTTGTGTTAGTGTTGAAAACCCACTTTTCGCACTTGTGTTGTTGCAGGAAACCACTTTTGCACTTGTATTAGTGTGGAAAAAACACTTTTTGCCCTTGTGATAGTGTTGAAAAACCACTTTTCGCACTTGTGTTAGTGTTGAAAAACCACTTTTCGCACTTGTGTTGGTGCAGGAAACCACTTTTGCACTTGTATTAGTGTGGAAAAACCACTTTTCGCACTTATGTTAGTGTTGAAAAACCACTTTTCGCACTTGTGTTAGTGTTGAAAAACCACTTTTCACACATGTGTTGGTACAGGAAACCACTTTTACACTTGTATTAGTGTGGAAAAAACACTTTTTGCACTTGTGTTAGTGTTGAAAAACCACTTTTCGCACTTGTGTTAGTGTTGAAAAACCACTTTTTGCACTTGTGTTAGTGTTGAAAAACTACTTTTCGCACTTGTGTTGAAAAATCACTTTTCGCACTTGTGTTGGTGCAGGAAACCACTTTTGCACTTGTATTAGTGTGGAAAAAACACTTTTTGCACATGTGATATTGTTGAAAAACCACTTTTCGCACTTGTGTTAGTGTTGAAAAACCACTTTTCGCACTTGTGTTAGTGTTGAAAAACCACTTTTCGCACTTGTGTTGGTGCAGGAAAACCACTTTTGCACTTGTATTAGTGTGGAAAAAACACTTTTTGCACTTGTGATAGTGTTGAAAAACCACTTTTCGCACTTGTGTTAGTGTTCAAAAACCACTTTTCGCACTTGTGTTGGTGCAGGAAACCACTTTTGCACTTGTAATAGTGTGGAAAAAACACTTTTTGCACTTGTGATAGTGTTGAAAAACCACTTTTCGCACTTGTGTTAGTGTTAAAAAACCACTGTTTGCACTTGTGTTGGTGCAGGATACCACTTTTGCACTTGTATTAGTGTGGAAAAACCACTTTTCGCACTTGTGTTAGTGTTGAAAAACCACTTTTCGCACATGTGTTAGTGTTGAAAAACCACTTTTCACACATGTGTTGGTGCAGGAAACCACTTTTGCACTTGTATTAGTGTGGAAAAAACACTTTTTGCACTTGTGATAGTGTTGAAAAACCACCTTTCGCACTTGTGTTAGTGTTGAAAAACCACTTTTTGCACTTGTGTTAGTGTTGAAGAACCACTTTTCGCACTTGTGTTTGTGCAGGAAACCTCTTTTGCACTTGTATTAGTGTGGAAAAAACACTTTTTGCACATGTGATAGTGTTGAAAAACCACTTTTCCCACTTGTGTTAGTGTTGAAAAACCACTTTTCGCACTTGTGTTAGTGTTGAAAAACCACTTTTCGCACTTGTGTTGGTGCAGGAACCCACTTTTGCACTTGTATTAGTGTGGAAAAAACACTTTTTGCACTTGTGATAGTGTTGAAAAACAACTTTTCGCACTTGTGTTAGTGTTGAAAAACCACTTTTCGCACTCGTGATGGTGCAGGAAACCACTTTTGCACTTGTATTAGTGTGGAGAAAACACTTTTCGCACTTGTGTTAGTGTTGAAAAACCACTTTTCGCACTTGTGTTAGTGTTGAAAAACCACTTTTCGCACTTGTGTTGGTGCAGGAAACCACTTTTGCACTTGTGTTAGTGTTGAAAAACCACTTTTCGCACTTGTGTTGGTGCAGGAAACCACTTTTGCACTTGTATTAGTGTGGAAAAAACACTTTTTGCACTTGTGATAGTGTTGAAAAACCACTTTTCGCACTTGTGTTAGTGTTGAAAAACCACTTTTCGCACTTGTGTTAGTGTTGAAAAACCACTTTTCGCACTTGTGTTGGTGCAGGAAAACCACTTTTGCACTTGTATTAGTGTGGAAAAAACACTTTTTGCACTTGTGATAGTGTTGAAAAACCACTTTTCGCACTTGTGTTAGTGTTGAAAAACCACTTTTCGCACTTGTGTTGGTGCAGGAAACCACTTTTGCACTTGTATTAGTGTGGAAAAAACACTTTTTGCACTTGTGATAGTGTTGAAAAACCACTTTTCGCACTTGTGTTAGTGTTGAAAAACCACTTTTCGCACTTGTGTTGGTGCAGGAAACCACTTTTGCACTTGTGTTAGTGTTGAAAAACCACTTTTCGCACTTGTGTTGGTGCAGGAAACCACTTTTGCACTTGTATTAGTGTGGAAAAAACACTTTTTGCACTTGTGATAGTGTTGAAAATCCACTTTTCGCACTTGTGTTAGTGTTGAAAAACCACTTTTCGCACTTGTGTTGGTGCAGGAAAACCACTTTTGCACTTGTATTAGTGTGGAAAAAACACTTTTTGCACTTGTGATAGTGTTGAAAAACCACTTTTCGCACTTGTGTTAGTGTTGAAAAACCACTTTTCACACTTGTGTTGGTGCAGGAAACCACTTTTGCACTTGTATTAGTGTGGAAAAAACACTTTTTGCACTTGTGATAGTGTTGAAAAACCACTTTTCGCACTTGTGTTAGTGTTGAAAAACCACTTTTCACACTTGTGTTTGTGTTGAAAAACTACTTTTCGCACTTGTGTTGAAAAACCACTTTTCGCACTTGTGTTGGTGCCGGAAACCACTTTTGCACTTGTATTCGTGTGGAAAAAACACTTTTTGCACATGTGATAGTGTTGAAAAACCACATTTCGCACTTGTGTTAGTGTTGAAAAACCACTTTTCGCACTTGTGTTAGTGTTGAAAAACCACTTTTCGCACTTGTATTGGTGCAGGAAACCACTTTTGCACTTGTATTAGTGTGGAAAAAACACTTTTTGCACTTGTGATAGTGTTGAAAAACCACTTTTCGCACTTGTGTTAGTGTTGAAAAACCACTTTTCGCACTTGTGTTAGTGTTGAAAAACCACTTTTCGCACTTGTGTTAGTGTTGAAAAACCACTTCTCGCACTTGTGTTGGTGCAGAAAACCACTTTTGCACTTGTATTAGTGTTGAAAAACCACTTTTCGCACTTGTGTTAGTGTTGAAAAACCACTTTACGCACTTGTGTTAGTGTTGAAAACCCACTTTTCGCACTTGTGTTGGTGCAGGAAACCACTTTTGCACTTGTATTAGTGTGGAAAAAACACTTTTTGCCCTTGTGATAGTGTTGAAAAACCACTTTTCGCACTTGTGTTAGTGTTGAAAAACCACTTTTCGCACTTGTGTTGGTGCAGGAAACCACTTTTGCACTTGTATTAGTGTGGAAAAACCACTTTTCGCACTTATGTTAGTGTTGAAAAACCACTTTTCGCACTTGTGTTAGTGTTGAAAAACCACTTTTCACACTTGTGTTGGTGCAGGAAACCACTTTTGCACTTGTATTAGTGTGGAAAAAACACTTTTTGCACTTGTGTTAGTGTTGAAAAACCACTTTTCGCACTTATGTTAGTGTTGAAAAACCACTTTTCGCACTTGTGTTAGTGTTGAAAAACCACTTTTTGCACTTGTGTTAGTGTTGAAAAACCACTTTTTGCACTTGTGTTAGTGTTGAAAAACTACTTTTCGCACTTGTGTTAGTGTTGAAAAACCACTTTTCGCACTTGTGTTAGTGTTGAAAAACCACTTTTCGCACTTGTGTTGGTGCAGGAAACCACTTTTGCACTTGTATTAGTGTGGAAAAAACACTTTTTGCACATGTGATAGTGTTGAAAAACCACTTTTCGCACTTGTGTTAGTGTTGAAAAACCACCTTTCGCACTTGCGTTAGTGTTGAAAAACCACTTTTTGCACTTGTGATAGTGTTGAAAAACCACCTTTCGCACTTGTGTTAGTGTTGAAAAACCACTTTTTGCACTTGTGTTAGTGTTGAAGAACCACTTTTCGCACTTGTGTTTGTGCAGGAAACCTCTTTTGCACTTGTATTAGTGTGGAAAAAACACTTTTTGCACATGTGATAGTGTTGAAAAACCACCTTTCGCACTTGTGTTAGTGTTGAAAAACCACTTTTTGCACTTGTGTTAGTGTTGAAGAACCACTTTTCGCACTTGTGTTTGTGCAGGAAACCTCTTTTGCACTTGTATTAGTGTGGAAAAACCACTTTTCGCACTTGTGTTAGTGTTGAAAAACCACTTTTCGCACTTGTGTTGGTGCAGGAACCCACTTTTGCACTTGTATTAGTGTGGAAAAAACACTTTTTGCACTTGTGATAGTGTTGAAAAACAACTTTTCGCACTTGTGTTTGTGTTGAAAAACCACTTTTCGCACTTGTGATGGTGCAGGAAACCACTTTTGCACTTGTATTAGTGTGGAGAAAACACTTTTCGCACTTGTGTTAGTGTTGAAAAACCACTTTTCGCACTTGTGTTAGTGTTGAAAAACCACTTTTCGCACTTGTGTTGGTGCAGGAAACCACTTTTGCACTTGTGTTAGTGTTGAAAAACCACTTTTCGCACATGTGTTGGTGCAGGAAACCACTTTTGCACTTGTATTAGTGTGGAAAAAACACTTTTTGCACTTGTGATAGTGTTGAAAAACCACTTTTCGCACTTGTGTTAGTGTTGAAAAACCACTTTTCGCACTTGTGTTAGTGTTGAAAAACCACTTTTCGCACTTGTGTTGGTGCAGGAAAACCACTTTTGCACTTGTATTAGTGTGGAAAAAACACTTTTTGCACTTGTGATAGTGTTGAAAAACCACTTTTCGCACTTGTGTTAGTGTTGAAAAACCACTTTTCACACTTGTGTTGGTGCAGGAAACCACTTTTGCACTTGTATTAGTGTGGAAAAAACACTTTTTGCACTTGTGATAGTGTTGAAAAACCACTTTTCGCACTTGTGTTAGTGTTGAAAAACCACTTTTCGCACTTGTGTTTGTGTTGAAAAACTACTTTTCGCACTTGTGTTGAAAAACCACTTTTCGCACTTGTGTTGGTGCAGGAAACCACTTTTGCACTTGTATTCGTGTGGAAAAAACACTTTTTGCACATGTGATAGTGTTGAAAAACCACATTTCGCACTTGTGTTAGTGTTGAAAAACCACTTTTCGCACTTGTGTTAGTGTTGAAAAACCACTTTTCGCACTTGTGTTGGTGCAGGAAACCACTTTTGCACTTGTATTAGTGTGGAAAAAACACTTTTTGCACTTGTGATAGTGTTGAAAAACCACTTTTCGCACTTGTGTTAGTGTTGAAAAACCACTTTTCGCACTTGTGTTAGTGTTGAAAAACCACTTTTCGCACTTGTGTTAGTGTTGAAAAACCACTTCTCGCACTTGTGTTGGTGCAGAAAACCACTTTTGCACTTGTATTAGTGTTGAAAAACCACTTTTCGCACTTGTGTTAGTGTTGAAAAACCACTTTACGCACTTGTGTTAGTGTTGAAAACCCACTTTTCGCACTTGTGTTGTTGCAGGAAACCACTTTTGCACTTGTATTAGTGTGGAAAAAACACTTTTTGCCCTTGTGATAGTGTTGAAAAACCACTTTTCGCACTTGTGTTAGTGTTGAAAAACCACTTTTCGCACTTGTGTTGGTGCAGGAAACCACTTTTGCACTTGTATTAGTGTGGAAAAACCACTTTTCGCACTTATGTTAGTGTTGAAAAACCACTTTTCGCACTTGTGTTAGTGTTGAAAAACCACTTTTCACACATGTGTTGGTACAGGAAACCACTTTTACACTTGTATTAGTGTGGAAAAAACACTTTTTGCACTTGTGTTAGTGTTGAAAAACCACTTTTCGCACTTGTGTTAGTGTTGAAAAACCACTTTTTGCACTTGTGTTAGTGTTGAAAAACTACTTTTCGCACTTGTGTTGAAAAATCACTTTTCGCACTTGTGTTGGTGCAGGAAACCACTTTTGCACTTGTATTAGTGTGGAAAAAACACTTTTCGCACTTGTGTTAGTGTTGAAAAACCACTTTTCGCACTTGTGTTAGTGTTGAAAAACCACTTTTCGCACTTGTGTTGGTGCAGGAAAACCACTTTTGCACTTGCATTAGTGTGGAAAAAACACTTTTTGCACTTGTGATAGTGTTGAAAAACCACTTTTCGCACTTGTGTTAGTGTTGAAAAACCACTTTTCGCACTTGTGTTGGTGCAGGAAACCACTTTTGCACTTGTAATAGTGTGGAAAAAACACTTTTTGCACTTGTGATAGTGTTGAAAAACCACTTTTCGCACTTGTGTTAGTGTTAAAAAACCACTGTTTGCACTTGTGTTGGTGCAGGATACCACTTTTGCACTTGTATTAGTGTGGAAAAACCACTTTTCGCACTTGTGTTAGTGTTGAAAAACCACTTTTCGCACATGTGTTAGTGTTGAAAAACCACTTTTCACACATGTGTTGGTGCAGGAAACCACTTTTGCACTTGTATTAGTGTGGAAAAAACACTTTTTGCACTTGTGATAGTGTTGAAAAACCACCTTTCGCACTTGTGTTAGTGTTGAAAAACCACTTTTTGCACTTGTGTTAGTGTTGAAGAACCACTTTTCGCACTTGTGTTTGTGCAGGAAACCTCTTTTGCACTTGTATTAGTGTGGAAAAAACACTTTTTGCACATGTGATAGTGTTGAAAAACCACTTTTCCCACTTGTGTTAGTGTTGAAAAACCACTTTTCGCACTTGTGTTAGTGTTGAAAAACCACTTTTCGCACTTGTGTTGGTGCAGGAACCCACTTTTGCACTTGTATTAGTGTGGAAAAAACACTTTTTGCACTTGTGATAGTGTTGAAAAACAACTTTTCACACTTGTGTTAGTGTTGAAAAACCACTTTTCGCACTCGTGATGGTGCAGGAAACCACTTTTGCACTTGTATTAGTGTGGAGAAAACACTTTTCGCACTTGTGTTAGTGTTGAAAAACCACTTTTCGCACTTGTGTTAGTGTTGAAAAACCACTTTTCGCACTTGTGTTGGTGCAGGAAACCACTTTTGCACTTGTGTTAGTGTTGAAAAACCACTTTTCGCACTTGTGTTGGTGCAGGAAACCACTTTTGCACTTGTATTAGTGTGGAAAAAACACTTTTTGCACTTGTGATAGTGTTGAAAAACCACTTTTCGCACTTGTGTTAGTGTTGAAAAACCACTTTTCGCACTTGTGTTAGTGTTGAAAAACCACTTTTCGCACTTGTGTTGGTGCAGGAAAACCACTTTTGCACTTGTATTAGTGTGGAAAAAACACTTTTTGCACTTGTGATAGTGTTGAAAAACCACTTTTCGCACTTGTGTTAGTGTTGAAAAACCACTTTTCACACTTGTGTTGGTGCAGGAAACCACTTTTGCACTTGTATTAGTGTGGAAAAAACACTTTTTGCACTTGTGATAGTGTTGAAAAACCACTTTTCGCACTTGTGTTAGTGTTGAAAAACCACTTTTCGCACTTGTGTTTGTGTTGAAAAACTACTTTTCGCACTTGTGTTGAAAAACCACTTTTCGCACTTGTGTTGGTGCAGGAAACCACTTTTGCACTTGTATTCGTGTGGAAAAAACACTTTTTGCACATGTGATAGTGTTGAAAAACCACATTTCGCACTTGTGTTAGTGTTGAAAAACCACTTTTCGCACTTGTGTTAGTGTTGAAAAACCACTTTTCGCACTTGTGTTGGTGCAGGAAACCACTTTTGCACTTGTATTAGTGTGGAAAAAACACTTTTTGCACTTGTGATAGTGTTGAAAAACCACTTTTCGCACTTGTGTTAGTGTTGAAAAACCACTTTTCGCACTTGTGTTAGTGTTGAAAAACCACTTTTCGCACTTGTGTTAGTGTTGAAAAACCACTTCTCGCACTTGTGTTGGTGCAGAAAAGCACTTTTGCACTTGTATTAGTGTGGAAAAAACACTTTTTGCACTTGTGATAGTGTTGAAAAACCACTTTTCGCACTTGTGTTGGTGCAGGAAACCACTTTTGCACTTGTATTCGTGTGGAAAAACACTTTTTGCACATGTGATAGTGTTGAAAAACCACATTTTGCACTTGTGTTAGTGTTGAAAAACCACTTTTCGCACTTGTGTTAGTGTTGAAAAACCACTTTTCGCACTTGTGTTAGTGTTGAAAAACTACTTTTCGCACTTGTGTTGAAAAACCACTTTTCGCACTTGTGTTGGTGCAGGAAACCACTTTTGCACTTGTATTAGTGTGGCAAAACCACTTTTCACTCTTGTGTTAGTGTTGAAAAACCACTTTTCGCACTTGTGTTTGTGCAGGAAACCACTTTTGCACTTGTATTAGTGTGGAAAAAACACTTTTTGCACTTGTGATAGTGTTGAAAAACCACTTTTCGCACTTGTATTAGTGTTGAAGAACCACTTTTCGCACTTGTGTTAGTGTTGAAAAACCACTTTTCGCACTTGTGTTGGTGCAGGAAACCACTTTTGCACTTGTATTTGTGTGGAAAAAACACTTTTTGCACTTGTGTTAGTGTTGAAAAACCACTTTTCGCACTTGTGTTAGTGTTGAAAAACCACTTTATGCACTTGTGTTAGTGTTGAAAAACCACTTTTCGCACTTGTGTTGGTGCAGGAAACCACTTTTGCACTTGTATTAGTGTGGAAAAACCACTTTTCGCACTTGTGTTAGTGTTGAAAAACCACTTTTCGCACTTGTGTTGGTGCAGGAAACCACTTTTGCCCTTGTATTAGTGTGGAAAAACACTTTTTGCACTTGTGATAGTGTTGAAAAACCACTTTTCGCACTTGTGTTAGTGTTGAAAAACCACTTTTTGCACTTGTGTTAGTGTTGAAAAACCACTTTACGCACTTGTGTTAGTGTTGAAACCCCACTTTTCGCACTTGTGTTGGTGCAGGAAACCACTTTTGCACTTGTATTAGTGTGGAAAAAACACTTTTTGCCCTTGTGATAGTGTTGAAAAACCACTTTTCGCACTTGTGTTAGTGTTGAAAAACCACTTTTCGCACTTGTGTTGGTGCAGGAAACCACTTTTGCACTTGTATTCGTGTGGAAAAACCACTTTTCGCACTTGTGTTAGTGTTGAAAAACCACTTTTCGCACTTGTGTTAGTGTTGAAAAACCACTTTTCACACATGTGTTGGTGCAGGAAACCACTTTTACACTTGTATTAGTGTGGAAAAAACACTTTTTGCACTTGTGTTAGTGTTGAAAAACCACTTTTCGCACTTGTGTTAGTGTTGAAAAACCACTTTTTGCACTTGTGTTAGTGTTGAAAAACTACTTTTCGCACTTGTGTTGAAAAACCACTTTTCGCACTTGTGTTGGTGCAGGAAACCACTTTTGCACTTGTATTAGTGTGGAAAAAACACTTTTTGCACATGTGATATTGTTGAAAAACCACTTTTCGCACTTGTGTTAGTGTTGAAAAACCACTTTTCGCACTTGTGTTAGTGTTGAAAAACCACTTTTCGCACTTGTGTTGGTGCAGGAAAACCACTTTTGCACTTGTATTAGTGTGGAAAAAACACTTTTTGCACTTGTGATAGTGTTGAAAAACCACTTTTCGCACTTGTGTTAGTGTTGAAAAACCACTTTTCGCACTTGTGTTGGTGCAGGAAACCACTTTTGCACTTGTAATAGTGTGGAAAAAACACTTTTTGCACTTGTGATAGTGTTGAAAAACCACTTTTCGCACTTGTGTTAGTGTTAAAAAACCACTGTTTGCACTTGTGTTGGTGCAGGATACCACTTTTGCACTTGTATTAGTGTGGAAAAACCACTTTTCGCACTTGTGTTAGTGTTGAAAAACCACTTTTCGCACTTGTGTTAGTGTTGAAAAACCACTTTTCACACATGTGTTGGTGCAGGAAACCACTTTTGCACTTGTATTAGTGTGGAAAAAACACTTTTTGCACTTGTGATAGTGTTGAAAAACCACCTTTCGCACTTGTGTTAGTGTTGAAAAACCACTTTTTGCACTTGTGTTAGTGTTGAAGAACCACTTTTCGCACTTGTGTTTGTGCAGGAAACCTCTTTTGCACTTGTATTAGTGTGGAAAAAACACTTTTTGCACATATGATAGTGTTGAAAAACCACTTTTCCCACTTGTGTTAGTGTTGAAAAACCACTTTTCGCACTTGTGTTAGTGTTGAAAAACCACTTTTCGCACTTGTGTTGGTGCAGGAACCCACTTTTGCACTTGTATTAGTGTGGAAAAAACACTTTTCGCACTTGTGTTAGTGTTGAAAAACCACTTTTCGCACTTGTGTTAGTGTTGAAAAACCACTTTTCGCACTTGTGTTGGTGCAGGAAAACCACTTTTGCACTTGTATTAGTGTGGAAAAAACACTTTTTGCACTTGTGATAGTGTTGAAAAACCACTTTTCGCACTTGTGTTAGTGTTGAAAAACCACTTTTCGCACTTGTGTTGGTGCAGGAAACCACTTTTGCACTTGTAATAGTGTGGAAAAAACACTTTTTGCACTTGTGATAGTGTTGAAAAACCACTTTTCGCACTTGTGTTAGTGTTAAAAAACCACTGTTTGCACTTGTGTTGGTGCAGGATACCACTTTTGCACTTGTATTAGTGTGGAAAAACCACTTTTCGCACTTGTGTTAGTGTTGAAAAACCACTTTTCGCACATGTGTTAGTGTTGAAAAACCACTTTTCACACATGTGTTGGTGCAGGAAACCACTTTTGCACTTGTATTAGTGTGGAAAAAACACTTTTTGCACTTGTGATAGTGTTGAAAAACCACCTTTCGCACTTGTGTTAGTGTTGAAAAACCACTTTTTGCACTTGTGTTAGTGTTGAAGAACCACTTTTCGCACTTGTGTTTGTGCAGGAAACCTCTTTTGCACTTGTATTAGTGTGGAAAAAACACTTTTTGCACATGTGATAGTGTTGAAAAACCACTTTTCCCACTTGTGTTAGTGTTGAAAAACCACTTTTCGCACTTGTGTTAGTGTTGAAAAACCACTTTTCGCACTTGTGTTGGTGCAGGAACCCACTTTTGCACTTGTATTAGTGTGGAAAAAACACTTTTTGCACTTGTGATAGTGTTGAAAAACAACTTTTCACACTTGTGTTAGTGTTGAAAAACCACTTTTCGCACTCGTGATGGTGCAGGAAACCACTTTTGCACTTGTATTAGTGTGGAGAAAACACTTTTCGCACTTGTGTTAGTGTTGAAAAACCACTTTTCGCACTTGTGTTAGTGTTGAAAAACCACTTTTCGCACTTGTGTTGGTGCAGGAAACCACTTTTGCACTTGTGTTAGTGTTGAAAAACCACTTTTCGCACTTGTGTTGGTGCAGGAAACCACTTTTGCACTTGTATTAGTGTGGAAAAAACACTTTTTGCACTTGTGATAGTGTTGAAAAACCACTTTTCGCACTTGTGTTAGTGTTGAAAAACCACTTTTCGCACTTGTGTTAGTGTTGAAAAACCACTTTTCGCACTTGTGTTGGTGCAGGAAAACCACTTTTGCACTTGTATTAGTGTGGAAAAAACACTTTTTGCACTTGTGATAGTGTTGAAAAACCACTTTTCGCACTTGTGTTAGTGTTGAAAAACCACTTTTCACACTTGTGTTGGTGCAGGAAACCACTTTTGCACTTGTATTAGTGTGGAAAAAACACTTTTTGCACTTGTGATAGTGTTGAAAAACCACTTTTCGCACTTGTGTTAGTGTTGAAAAACCACTTTTCGCACTTGTGTTTGTGTTGAAAAACTACTTTTCGCACTTGTGTTGAAAAACCACTTTTCGCACTTGTGTTGGTGCAGGAAACCACTTTTGCACTTGTATTCGTGTGGAAAAAACACTTTTTGCACATGTGATAGTGTTGAAAAACCACATTTCGCACTTGTGTTAGTGTTGAAAAACCACTTTTCGCACTTGTGTTAGTGTTGAAAAACCACTTTTCGCACTTGTGTTGGTGCAGGAAACCACTTTTGCACTTGTATTAGTGTGGAAAAAACACTTTTTGCACTTGTGATAGTGTTGAAAAACCACTTTTCGCACTTGTGTTAGTGTTGAAAAACCACTTTTCGCACTTGTGTTAGTGTTGAAAAACCACTTTTCGCACTTGTGTTAGTGTTGAAAAACCACTTCTCGCACTTGTGTTGGTGCAGAAAAGCACTTTTGCACTTGTATTAGTGTGGAAAAAACACTTTTTGCACTTGTGATAGTGTTGAAAAACCACTTTTCGCACTTGTGTTGGTGCAGGAAACCACTTTTGCACTTGTATTCGTGTGGAAAAACACTTTTTGCACATGTGATAGTGTTGAAAAACCACATTTTGCACTTGTGTTAGTGTTGAAAAACCACTTTTCGCACTTGTGTTAGTGTTGAAAAACCACTTTTCGCACTTGTGTTAGTGTTGAAAAACTACTTTTCGCACTTGTGTTGAAAAACCACTTTTCGCACTTGTGTTGGTGCAGGAAACCACTTTTGCACTTGTATTAGTGTGGCAAAACCACTTTTCACTCTTGTGTTAGTGTTGAAAAACCACTTTTCGCACTTGTGTTTGTGCAGGAAACCACTTTTGCACTTGTATTAGTGTGGAAAAAACACTTTTTGCACTTGTGATAGTGTTGAAAAACCACTTTTCGCACTTGTATTAGTGTTGAAGAACCACTTTTCGCACTTGTGTTAGTGTTGAAAAACCACTTTTCGCACTTGTGTTGGTGCAGGAAACCACTTTTGCACTTGTATTTGTGTGGAAAAAACACTTTTTGCACTTGTGTTAGTGTTGAAAAACCACTTTTCGCACTTGTGTTAGTGATGAAAAACCACTTTATGCACTTGTGTTAGTGTTGAAAAACCACTTTTCGCACTTGTGTTGGTGCAGGAAACCACTTTTGCACTTGTATTAGTGTGGAAAAACCACTTTTCGCACTTGTGTTAGTGTTGAAAAACCACTTTTCGCACTTGTGTTGGTGCAGGAAACCACTTTTGCCCTTGTATTAGTGTGGAAAAACACTTTTTGCACTTGTGATAGTGTTGAAAAACCACTTTTCGCACTTGTGTTAGTGTTGAAAAACCACTTTTTGCACTTGTGTTAGTGTTGAAAAACCACTTTACGCACTTGTGTTAGTGTTGAAACCCCACTTTTCGCACTTGTGTTGGTGCAGGAAACCACTTTTGCACTTGTATTAGTGTGGAAAAAACACTTTTTGCCCTTGTGATAGTGTTGAAAAACCACTTTTCGCACTTGTGTTAGTGTTGAAAAACCACTTTTCGCACTTGTGTTGGTGCAGGAAACCACTTTTGCACTTGTATTCGTGTGGAAAAACCACTTTTCGCACTTGTGTTAGTGTTGAAAAACCACTTTTCGCACTTGTGTTAGTGTTGAAAAACCACTTTTCACACATGTGTTGGTGCAGGAAACCACTTTTACACTTGTATTAGTGTGGAAAAAACACTTTTTGCACTTGTGTTAGTGTTGAAAAACCACTTTTCGCACTTGTGTTAGTGTTGAAAAACCACTTTTTGCACTTGTGTTAGTGTTGAAAAACTACTTTTCGCACTTGTGTTGAAAAACCACTTTTCGCACTTGTGTTGGTGCAGGAAACCACTTTTGCACTTGTATTAGTGTGGAAAAAACACTTTTTGCACATGTGATATTGTTGAAAAACCACTTTTCGCACTTGTGTTAGTGTTGAAAAACCACTTTTCGCACTTGTGTTAGTGTTGAAAAACCACTTTTCGCACTTGTGTTGGTGCAGGAAAACCACTTTTGCACTTGTATTAGTGTGGAAAAAACACTTTTTGCACTTGTGATAGTGTTGAAAAACCACTTTTCGCACTTGTGTTAGTGTTGAAAAACCACTTTTCGCACTTGTGTTGGTGCAGGAAACCACTTTTGCACTTGTAATAGTGTGGAAAAAACACTTTTTGCACTTGTGATAGTGTTGAAAAACCACTTTTCGCACTTGTGTTAGTGTTAAAAAACCACTGTTTGCACTTGTGTTGGTGCAGGATACCACTTTTGCACTTGTATTAGTGTGGAAAAACCACTTTTCGCACTTGTGTTAGTGTTGAAAAACCACTTTTCGCACTTGTGTTAGTGTTGAAAAACCACTTTTCACACATGTGTTGGTGCAGGAAACCACTTTTGCACTTGTATTAGTGTGGAAAAAACACTTTTTGCACTTGTGATAGTGTTGAAAAACCACCTTTCGCACTTGTGTTAGTGTTGAAAAACCACTTTTTGCACTTGTGTTAGTGTTGAAGAACCACTTTTCGCACTTGTGTTTGTGCAGGAAACCTCTTTTGCACTTGTATTAGTGTGGAAAAAACACTTTTTGCACATATGATAGTGTTGAAAAACCACTTTTCCCACTTGTGTTAGTGTTGAAAAACCACTTTTCGCACTTGTGTTAGTGTTGAAAAACCACTTTTCGCACTTGTGTTGGTGCAGGAACCCACTTTTGCACTTGTATTAGTGTGGAAAAAACACTTTTTGCACTTGTGATAGTGTTGAAAAACAACTTTTCGCACTTGTGTTAGTGTTGAAAAACCACTTTTCGCACTTGTGATGGTGCAGGAAACCACTTTTGCACTTGTATTAGTGTGGAGAAAACACTTTTCGCACTTGTGTTAGTGTTGAAAAACCACTTTTCGCACTTGTGTTAGTGTTGAAAAACCACTTTTCGCACTTGTGTTGGTGCAGGAAACCACTTTTGCACTTGTGTTAGTGTTGAAAAACCACTTTTCGCACTTGTGTTGGTGCAGGAAACCACTTTTGCACTTGTATTAGTGTGGAAAAAACACTTTTTGCACTTGTGATAGTGTTGAAAAACCACTTTTCGCACTTGTGTTAGTGTTGAAAAACCACTTTTCGCACTTGTGTTGGTGCAGGAAAACCACTTTTGCACTTGTATTAGTGTGGAAAAAACACTTTTTGCACTTGTGATAGTGTTGAAAAACCACTTTTCGCACTTGTGTTAGTGTTGAAAAACCACTTTTCACACTTGTGTTGGTGCAGGAAACCACTTTTGCACTTGTATTAGTGTGGAAAAAACACTTTTTGCACTTGTGATAGTGTTGAAAAACCACTTTTCGCACTTGTGTTAGTGTTGAAAAACCACTTTTCGCACTT
>NW_027617498.1:105000-107500 GCF_964187855.1 Myxine glutinosa | reverse complement strand
TATGGATCGGGTTAGTCTTTGCCAAACGACTCGAACTTCGGGTTGCTAAAACCGCTCGGCAATTATAACATCTAAAACCGGGGTTCGAGCGGTACTTGCCTCCCTGTTCTGCGGCGGTACGGATAAAGGTATTCGGGATAAACCCTGGACCCATAACCCTGATCCGTTCCATCCCGCGGGAGAGCGTTACAAGTGCCAGGAGCGGAGACGGTCAGCTTAACAAGACAAGGGACTAACCACCTCTTGCTAAGGGGGGAAGAGCTGTACTCCGTATCCGTAACTATATATATATATATATATATATATATATATATATATATATATATATATATATATATATATATATATACATACATACATACATACATATATATATATATATATATATATATAATATATATATATATATATATATATATATATATATATATATATATATATTAGGGTGGTCCTCAAATGTAAACATTAACTTTTCTAAAGTGCTTTTCCATTTTTTTATTACACCTGTAGAGAGAACAACTTGGGTAAAATTTCATTTCATTTTGAAAACTTTTACCACTGTCACATAGCCCCTGCTAATCTGCTAATCAGCACGAAACAGAAATTATTTCGGTTTGTTTCAGTTATGATGGCGAGTGCAAGTACTTCAAGAAGAGCAACCAGAAAAAAGAACCATGTGTGGTTGATAGGCTGCCATATTGGAAAACTACCAGAAACTCGGCTCCCATCTTGGCAAGAGATTCTGCAGCGATACATTAAGCTACATCATGCTGAGAAATTGGACATAAGCAGTGCCGCAACAACTGTTGTTCGTGAGACATTATGCATCTGGGAGAAAGCACGAATCCCCACTCCAGATGAGCGGAATAAAAAACCAAAAACCACCTTTAGAGGCCATTTTTCCCCGCAAGCGGGGGTTGGCCTTTTTCGGGAACTGTGGTTGTTGTTGTTTTTCGGTCCCCTTTTTGAAGCAATGTTTTACGGCCGGATGCCCTTCCTGACGCCAACCCTTTTTGCCGACTTTAACGACAAGCAGGGAATTACCAGTGAACTGGTACTCAATTTGCCGACCTCGGAAGGATGACAGGCTGAGTCAACCCCCCTGGCGTTAATTCAGCGATTGACCGGGATGCGAACCCAGGATCCTAGGATCCTAAGCCGGCACCCTAGCCGCTAGCCCAACACCAGGGATGCACCTCACCACTTCACATCGGAATCACTTCACATCACTCACTTCACATCACATCCCACATCCCACATCCCACATCCACATCCCACATCACATCACATCCCTCATCACTTCACATCACACGAAACCAGGATCCTAGGATCCTAAGCCGGCACCCTAGCCGCTAGCCCAACACCAGGGATGCACCTCACCACTTCACATCGGAATCACTTCACATCACTTCACAGCGGAATATCATTGCAAAACTAGAGAGAAAAGTAGAACAATACAGATCCATCCTGAAAGGAAAGAACCGGCGATCTGTCCTCAGATAAAGAAAGAAGAGCAGTTTCAAACCGGTCTACGTGACTTATTTGACATTGCTCATGTTGATGTCCTTGATCTGATCAAAATACCAGAGGACCATGAATTCCTTAAGGCACAACGGGAGCCAGGTCGACGGGGCTTTATGGTTGGTGTTGACAAGGTGCTAGCAGGAAAAGAGGAGTGGACACATCAACGTGACAAGGTGTTGACTGAAAGAGAGCAGCATGAAAAAGAGAAGCAAGCAGCCTGAGAGGAGACTCTTGAGCTAGCAACATCAACAGACAGCAGTGCTGAAGCCAGTGATCATGACGACTCTGCTGTTCTATCTGCTTCAAAGAGGCAGAGCCGAAAGCGTGCAAGTAGCATTGTTACACCGGACCTAACAGCAGCTCTCGACCGCACCAAGGTTAGCGATCGATCAGCTGTTCACATCTTGTCAGCAACAGCCTCTGCTCTGGGACACGACCCTTCAGAGTTGGCCATCAACCGCACATCGATCAGGAAATCCAGGCGGATCCAACGGAAGACAATTGCAGGTGACATCCAGGCATCCTATGCTCCAAACACAAGTCTGGTGGTTCATTGGGATGGCAAGCTCCTTCCAGACGATGGGACTAAAAAAGTTGATCGCCTTCCTGTCATTGTCAGTGACCCACAAGGAACTGGAAAGCTTCTGGGTGTGCCAAAGCTGCCAGCAGGAACTGGACTAGCAACAGCTGCTGCTGTTATGCAATGCCTCGAAGAATGGCATTTGCAAGACATGGTGGCAGGTATGAGCTTTGACACGACAGCCAGCAACACTGGTTCAGCACTTGGTGCATGCACTATTTTGCAGCAAAAGCTTGGACGACCACTATTACATTTTGCATGCCGGCATCACATTCTGGAACTAGTGGTAGAGGCAGCAATGGCAGCATTCAAACCATTTATTGGTCCATCAAAAGGACCTGAGATAGCCGTCTTCAAGCGTTTCCAGTCAAACTGGAATTCCATTGACCAAAGCAA
>NW_027617498.1:72500-100000 GCF_964187855.1 Myxine glutinosa | reverse complement strand
GGGGGTAGAAAACAGAATGGCCGCTCAAGAGAATCAAATGGAAGGGATGCAAAAAGGGTTAGAGGGGTTAGAAAACAGTATGGAAGGCAAATTGAGGGACATGAGGGACCAAGCGGAAAGGGAAGTTAAACAAATGGAGCAGCAGATAGAGGGGGTCAGAATGGGGGTAGAAACCAAACTGGATGCTCACAGGGAGGAAATGGAGCAGATGAGGGTGGCATCTGGGCAGGAGATGCAAGTGATGGGAGAGGAGATCAGAAGAGGAGTGAGTGAGGAGGTCGGAGGAGTGCGCGAGGAGGTGAGGCACTGTGAGGAGCACATGGAAAAGGAGGTGAGAAAGGGGACTGTAAAGTTACAAGGGGGCATAGAGGACCTGACGCAGGAGGTGGAGCAGCTGACGGTGGGACAAACGGAGTTAGTGGAGCAGGTTCAAAGGAACACTGCGGTATTAGGAGGTTTAAAGGCGACACAGAAAGAACTAAAAGATGACTTGGTAGCGACGAAGAGGGAATGTCAGATGGTACGTGAGGGACTGACAACGAGGTTGGACGAGGTGATAGAGGTAATGGAGACGAAGGACCGGCAGGTGAGGACGCACCTGGAAACGGTCAAGGTAGCCTTAGAGGATGAGCTTGAGGAGACGTACCGGGGAATAAAAGAGGTGAAGCACAAATTAGAAGAAGTGGAAGAAGGGATGAGCGAAATTAAGAAGCGACGGAGAGGGGATAAGAAAGAGATAAAAGAGGAGATAAAAGAATTGGTCCAAAGTCTGTGTTTGGATCGTGATGATGTGCTCATTAACCGGATGAGGGATTCGCAGGTGATGGAGGAGAAGCGAAGAGGAAGAGGACCCGGTGTAAGTGGTGACCAATATGGTCGTGCGTATGATGCGCCAGGGGATTTAATAAGCTTGGGGGTCGAGATAGACCCGGGTGTTCGTGAGAGGCCGTTGGTGAAGTGTGCGACAGGTCTGGTGTGCGAAAGAGGAGGTGTGCAAGAAAGTCCGACTCTGGGGTGTGTGAGGAAAAAGTGCGTGCCAAGGAGTGAGTGTGCTGGCGAGAGTGAGTCGGTCGTAGCGCGTGTGCGAGGGAGCACATGGAAGCGTGGTGTGGTGAGTGTTACAGAGGGTGTGACCGGAGAGTGTGCGCAAGAGTGTGCGCGAGAAAGGGGTGTGACCGACAGGTGCATGAGGAAAGAGTGCGCTGTCAGAAGTAAGGAAGAGTGTCCACCTGTGGTGAGTGTTACAGAGGGTGTAACGGGAGAGTGTGCGCGAGAAAGGTGTGTGACGGACAGGTGCATGAGGAAAGAGTGCGCTGTCAGAAGTAAGGAAGAGTGTCCACCTGTGGTGAGTGTTACAGAGGGTGTAACGGGAGAGTGTGCGCGAGAAAGGTGTGTGACGGACAGGTGCATGAGGAAAGAGTGTGCTGTCAAGAGTAAGGGTGAGTGCGTTGTCACGAGTGGAGGTGAAAGTAGTGAGAGTGACATGGAGCGTGAGTTAGTTGTGACAGGTGAGCGAGGATGTACACCTGGGATGGAAGGATGCACACCTGGAATGGTAGAGCGTGAGTGGGAATGCACGCTGGAGTTGGTGGTGAGGCACGTGGTTGGGTGTGCGAATGAGGGCACACCTGTGATTGTCACAGAGGAGGTGACCGAGGAGGGGGTGCGAAGCGGTGTATTGGTGAGGTGTGCGACCAACGAATGTGTGCCAAAGTGTTCGGTGGTCAGGTGTGTGACCAAGGCTGTGAGTGGAATGGGTGTACCTGGGTGCGTAAGGAAAGGTAGCATGGGCACGGCTGGATGTGTGAGCAAGGAACGGGCTGCGGGGTGTAAGCGTCCAGGTGAAGCATCGACGTTAGATGGGGTAGAGTTGAGAACGACTTATAGCCGAATCGGGCCCTCGGTGCGTGCTGGGCCTCGCTTTGAACGGCCGCGTCCGTGCTCCACTAGGCGGAGCGGGCAGCTGGATAGAAAGGGTCGTCATGGCGACCACTTCTTGGTGAGACGTGCCGGCAGGTCGAGATCGGGGCATTGGATGGCTCCACGCCGAGGTGGTGCGTGGGATCTCGGCACGGGTAAGCCCCCGTCCCTGCACCGAGTGCCGGACGCATCCAGCCGCTGGCACAAAACAACCAGCATCCATTGCTTGGCTTTACGAAGCCAGGCTTTGGACAGGAATTGGCGCACCGAGAGGCAGTAGTGAGTAGACTGGGTGATGAGGTTAGTGTTTTGGACCCAAAATTAGAGAAAAACAAAATTTGATGATTGGCAAGGGATTGGCAGTAGTGATTGGCAGATGATGGGCAGTGATTGGCAAATTTTTAATTTGTTGAAATTTGACGTGCAAAATTGATAGTGAGAGACCCCCGATGTGGTGGGATGGCAAATCCACCACCCTTCCCATGGGGGGGCAAAGGAGCAATAGTTTATGGGGTGTATGGCAGTGAAAACTAGCCCGGGTGGGTTAGGATATGGTGTGTAGGGATCTAGCGAAGATGACAGTAGGTAACGTTAAGGTTAGTTAGTGACTGATACCTGTAGTGGGGACGCAGGTAGATTAGTAGGGATGATAATGACGTGGGAGCGCAATAGTTTAAAGGGACGACTGGGAAGCGCAAGTTTCAGAGAGGGGTAGTTAGATGAGATGATGCTGGTTGAGAATTGAACAGGTGTGATTGCACAGGTGTGCAACTGGACAGGTGTGTGGAGCAGTGTATGAGTAGTGAGTGTGTGGATCAGCGCGAATGCGCTTGGGGAGAGAAGGGTGCCGGTGGCACCAGGTGTGAGAGCACAGGTGTGCAAGTACAGGTGTGTGGAGAAAGTTGGAGTAAGTGGTACGGAGTGGTGTGCATGGTGCGAAGGTGTGGATGGGGGAAGAGTGGACCCCCATCACGGATACCCGGGGCGGGTAGTGTAAGTGTTAGGTAGAGGGTGCAGGTAAATTGTGGTTGGATATTGGCATTTGTGGTGGGGTTGCAGAATGGTGTTGTGGATGGGTGCATTAGTGTTGTGGAAATGGCTGGGCGTGTAGCCTGTTAGTGTGTGTAGTTGGTTGGGCACTCCACCACTGTGAGGATGTCGGCCAGGTGAGGCCGCAGGTGGGCTCTGGGAGCCGGTAGTTGTGAGTGGGTGCCTGAGGATCCCGGGTGTGGATCGGGCGGCCCAGTGCCAGAGAGGGCACGGAGTGGGGAGAGAGCCAGAGGGCCTTCCCCTGGTAGTTAGGTTAGGGTAAGGAGCAGGTAAGCTCGGAGGCAACTGCAGTGGTGGAGGGGTGCAGGTGGGTAGACCCACTGGGAGAGGTACACGCCACAGCCCAGAAATTGTACGAGGGCACCGGGAGATGAATCGGGGGAGTGAGACCCCAAATTGAAGAGCACCACAGTTTGGCCAATGGGAATTGGTTTTTAGAACCCATAGTGTAAGAGGGCCAATGGGTTGGCCGGAGAAAGACCCCGGGTAGTGTAAAGTTGTTAAAGTCATTTAGGAAATAGTTAGGATTGATGAACCTGTCGCACCATACGCAGCCACTTACCTGTGGTGATGATGATGACTCCACACCTGTGTTTTCTTTGTTTGTGTTGCAGAAATGAGAATTGCTGTTGGATTTGTGAGACGCATCACGACGTGGATGAGACATTGGGGTGATTCCATCTCTCCCTCCCTAGGAGGGACTGATGATGAATTGAAAATGGCAAATTTTGATGAGAGTTGAAAATGGCAAATTTGATTGGTTAGGAGGGAGAGAAGACGAATTTGGTATATGGGAGGAACGGGGAAGACAGTAGGGATGTTTGTGGATTTGTAAAGTAGATGTTTATGGGTAGTGTTGTGTTTTGTTGATACAGTAAGGGGTAAGGGAGGGGCCATGTAGGTTACCTGGTGGGGGGGGCGTACGGTAGGAACGTACCTGTCTCACCTGGTTCCCATGTGCCCCCAGTGTGCATCACCTTGCATTGCGTGCACTTTTGCGCCCTTACCACCTTGCTCACTTGTCTTGTTTTTGTCTCCCACCTCCGAGGATCTGGCTTTGGGGTAGAGAGAGAGGAGAGAGAGGTGCTGGCGACGCAGTTGTGGGCCTGCACTTTCGCTGCTTGCTGCCGGGATCGATACACCATATGGACCGCAATGTTTGTGGCCACCCACGATGGACCGCAGTTCGTTTGCGGCCAAGCACCACCCGGGGATGGACCTATGGGTCAACGTGGCACCTATGCCATACAGGTGAACCACTTTTAAGTAACACCAAGTGCACCACAAGAAGAGCAAGAGACACCTGCAGGGTTAGGGGTTGTTGAAGTTATTTTTATTCCAATGAACAATGGTGACTGCACCGATTGGTGGTGGGGTGGTGCTTTTGATGCTGGGAAAGGGTGCTCTGCACGTTATTAAAGGGCCGTCGGCCACAGAGCACTCGTGGGTTGGTGTATCGATGTTGGCAAGCGCGCTCTCTCTATGCATAACATCTGCATGTGTTCCTCCAAAAACAGGTCCTGGATCGTAGTGTAAATAGCAGCGTAGTCTTGTAAATAATGCTCCCTACCGGCTGTATGTTTAGTTTGAGAATTCTTTCCGGATTCGGTTATCCTGTGGGTGTGTTTCTGTGAGGAGAAGGGTGCAACGTCGCAGGGGGACATATTTACTCATTTGTGAATATCTGTAAAACTGTCGCACTCAGGGTAGAGTTAATAGTAGAGGGAACTACATTGCGTGCCACACTAAAGTAGGTAAAAATTTATCGGGTCGGGACGCCCCGAGGGTAGAGAAGGGTGCAATGTTGCGAATATGGAATTTGGCCTCCATATCCGCTTGTAAATATTCCCCTATTTTCTCCGATACTCCCCAACTCCCCCTTACCCCATTCCCTAGTCCCATTGTCTGTAAACAACACCCATTAGAGCCGATCTTCCCCTTCATTCCCCCATTAAATGTCGTGCCCAGGTCCCCCGCACCACACGTAGACAATTATAGGACATCTTGCTAGTTATTCTTAATCTATGTCAGTTAAGGACTTGTTTCCATTAATTATGACTCTTCGTTGCACCAGAATGTGATGATATGGCACCAGTAGGAGTTTAGGACCTTCCCATACCTCCCCGCATCTCTTCCCATCATCTCAAGCTCCAACAACAACCACAACAACAGCGGCTTTGCGTCCTCACTCCGGCTCGGTTGGCCGCCATTGAACATGTGCTCGACGGGGTTACCCAGAAGGGGGCTCCCTGTCGGCCCCTCGTCAAGGGCGGAGCCGGTAACCCCCGCACCCAATGAGAAGCCATGGGCCGATGCCATATGGGGCGGAGCTAACGAGCGAGGGCGTGACTCCCCGCCGGATATACGCGGCCCCGCGCCGGACGTGACGTCAGATGCGCCCCGAGCTTGGAAGGACAAGACGCCACCCTCCCGAGCGCTGAGCGACCTCCCCGGCATCTCCACCAAAGTCGCGACCCACGAGCGCTGAGCGACCTCCCCGGCATCTCCACCAAAGTCGCGACCCACGAGCGCTGAGCGACCTCCCCGCATCTGCTGGACACCAACGTACGCGATTCTGTCCCTGAGCCAGGTGCACCTGAGCCATCGACTGCCGCTTTCCTGGCCATCAAACCCCGTGTGAGTGAGCCTTGTCCCGTTTATCTGTGGTCTGTCTAGGGTTAATATAAGAGTGTGTTTAAGTGCCCACCTTCCTATGTTTCCCTCTTGTCCTTGTAATCTAACCTTTTTCCGTACGAATATACTTGAGAACTGAACCCCTGGTGTCGTATTGTGTCATTATAACCCAGCCGCGTGTCTTCTCTTTCCTATTGAGCCAGCGTAGCGCGATTAGTCAACATTCGGGCACAATCGGGTAACTTGTACGGATACGGCGGCCATCCCGCTCGGCCCACCATACCATCAAAGTCGTATCTGTAACAATATATATATATATGTGTGTATATATATATGTATATGTGCGTGTGTATATATATATATGTATGTATATGTGCGTGTGTATATATATATATATGTATATGTGCGTGTGTATATATATATATATATATATATGTATATGTGCGTGTGTATATATATATATATATGTGCGTGTGTATATATATATATATATGTATATATGTGTGTATATATATATATATGTATATATGTGTGTGTATATATATGTATATATGTGTGTGTATATATATGTATATATGTGTATATATATATATATATGTATATATATGTACATGTACAGTCACGTGAAAAAGTAAGTACACCCCATGTAAAGTTTTTACTTTTTCAACATATTTCAACATACAGCTATTTGATCTTCATTTCAACAATATTGACAGATAAAGGTGATATAATATAACAAATATCATGAAACATTTACATTTTGTAGTCCATTTTATAATTTAAATAAACATAAATGCAAATTTTGCATGTAGAAAAAGTAAGTAAACCCCTACATTCATCACTACTTCAAATACCTAAAATTAGAATCAGGTGCACCAGCTCAGGTGCAAATGATTAGAACATCGTTGGAGAGGATCTTGGAGGAACCTGCCTTATTTAAACCTCAGACATTTAGTTTGGTTTGCTCTTTGTTGTTGAAGTGTGCGGCGTCACCATGCCTAGATCAAAAGAGCTCTCTGAGGCCTTCAGAAAGAAGGTTATAGATGCCTCCGAGTTTGGGGAGGGATTAAAAAAAGATCTCCAAACAATTTGAAATCAATCATTCGACTGTCCGGAAGATCATCGACAAGTGGAGAAGATTCCAAACAACTGCCAACTTGTTCAGGCCAGGCCGCCCCAGCAAGATCAGCCCGAGAGCAGACCGCAAGATGCTGAAAGAAGTCTCTAAGAACCCCAGAATGTCATCATGGGACCTACAGGTAGCTCTTGCCACTGTTGATGTCAAAGTGCACGAGTCCACCATTAGAAAGAGGCTGCACAAATTTGATCTACATGGGAGGTGTAACCACCGTTTAGAGGCCATTTTTCCCCGCAAAGCGGTGTGCATGGGTGTGCATGGGAGGTGTGCTAGGAGAAAACCTTTGCTGTCCAGAAAGAACATCAGGGCAAGACTAAAGTTTGCCAATGAACACCTAGGCAAAGATCAGCACTTCTGGAACAATGTGCTCTGGACAGATGAGTCAAAGTTAGAGCTATTTGGCCACAGTACCAGAAGACATGTTTGGCGAAAACCAAAGACAGCAATTGACTGCAAGAACCTGATACCAACTGCAAAAGCATGGTGGTGGAAATATTATGGTTTGGGGCAGCTTTGCTGCATCAGGGCCTGCAAAGCTCACCATCATAGAATCCACTATGAATTCTTCATTGTACCAGAGGGTGCTTGAGGATAATGTGAGTCCATTTGTCGGAAAGTTGAAGCTCAACCGAAGGTGGACCTTGCATCATGACAATGACCCTAAACATTCCAGTAAATCCACAAAGGAATGGCTGAAAAGAAAGAAATGGAGGGTTCTGGAATGGCCAAGACAAAGCCCAGATCTAAATCCCATCGAGATGTTGTGGGGGGATTTGAAACGAGCTGTGCATGCAAGAAACTCCTCAAACATCGCACAGCTGAAAGAATTCTGCATGGAGGGGTGGGCAAAAATTTCTCCCAGTCGATGTCAGAGACTGGTAGACAGTTATAAGAAACGCCTACTTGAGGTTGTTTCGGCCAAAGGAGGCAATACCCCCGATTAGAGCCAAGGGTATACTTACTTTATCCACATGTGAAATTTGCATTCGTTTATTTAAATTATACAATGGACCACAAAATGGAAATGTTTCATGATATTTGTTATTTTATATCACCTTTATCTATCAATATTGTTGAAATGAAGATCAAATAACTATGTTGAAAAAGTCAAAACTTTACATGGGATGTACTTACTTTTTCACGTGTGTGTGTGTGTGTGTGTGTGTGTGTGTGTGTGTGTGTGTGTGTGTGTGTGTGTGTGTGTGTGTGTGTGTGTGTGTGTGTGTGTGTGTGTGTGTGTGTGTGTGTGTGTGTGTGTATATATGTATATATATATATATATATTGTTACGGATCTCTACGTCGGCCTTCTTCCCCTTAAGAAGGGGGGATTAGTCCCCTGGTTCATGACTGACCGACGTGAGTCCTGACGCTGCACAGCTCCCTCCGAAGAGGCAGGGGCGCAACCCCGTTCGTTCGCGACCGTGGACAGATGTTAATTGCCGAGCGGTTTAGCAACCGCAGCACGAACTATTAACAAGTAACTAGACCCGATTCTTGTACGTTGGCCAAATCGTGCCACAGGTTTTCAATGGGGAAATCACTAAAGTGACCGAACGAGCATGAAGAAGAAGAAGACAAAGTATGGAATAACAGGATTTATTACTAATTATATACAAATCATCAAAAGAACCAAGGAGAAAGAAAGATACAAAAATAACTGGACAGAAAGCAAGGAGACACAGTGCAAATATTAACTTATACAGACTTACTTAATAAACCCCAAGACAACATGAAGGACGGACAAATGGGCAGACTCACACGATGGATGAAGGCAGGAACGAATGGCAGGAGGTGGATGGCTGGATGGATGAGGTGGGATCTCCGGGCGGGAAGGATGCGGGTCCGGTCGGTGTGTGCGCGACGTGAGCAGCCACCGTTAAAGCTCAACGCTGCGGCGTTCAAACTGCTGTGCTCCAAGCTCCGATCGTTCAAGCTGCTGTGCTCCAAGCTCCGATCATTCAAGCTGCTGTGCTCCAAGCTCCAATCGTTCAAGCTGCTGTGCTCCAAGCTCCGATCGTTCAAACTGCTGTGCTCCAAGCTCCGATCGTTCAAGCTGCTGTGCTCCAAGCTCCGATCGTTCAAGCTGCTGTATCCGACGCATCCCTCTCACCACCTCTTGTCGGGGCGTTGCGGGACGGGTTATATAAGCCACACCCTCGAGCCTACGCGAACGTTCTCTCCACGCCCTCTCAAAGCCAAACCCCTCGTTCTTGGTTGGTCGGCAAGGGCTCTCCTGGCTCCACCCTTCGATGACGAGGTGGAGACACGCCTTTCTTCCTCGGCTCGGCCGCGTGTTCAATGGAGGCAAATGCAGCAAACCTGGCACTTTGAAGGTGCCATGGGGGCGTCGGAGGGACCTATCTTATTTAATTGATGCAACGCAATGAATTTAGTGGACCACAGAGCCTTATACTGACATATATTAAGGACATAACTACCGAGGGGAAATCTATGATTGGCTATGTGTGTGCGATGGATTAACTAAGGGCGACCTCTGATCTTTACAATTGGAGGGTGATATTTACAGGGAATATTTACAACACACAAAAGGGTATATTTTACAACAAATTACACACAGGATTCTCAAATCCTCAACACTGCACCCTCATCCTCTTAGGCACGTTCCGGGCCTATAAAACTTTAACTTTAGTGTGACACGTAGGTGTAATTCCCTCTACAATTAACCTGACCCTGAGTGCGACAATTTTAAAACACAAATAACTATTTCCCGCTAATTGCGTTGCACCCTGCCTAACAGTTTCACACCCACAGCTAACCGAATTGCGGAATTATTTTCAAACTAAAACATGAACGATGGGGGAGCATTATTTACAGTGACATTATTTGACTATTTACAAAACGCAACCCAGGACCTGTGATTGTTCTTTTGAGGAAACAAAAAGAAATTCCTGTTGGGAGGGAGGAGACAGCACGCATTACATCGACGCACCAGTACCATAAGGAGCACCAATAAATACCAAAACCGCACCAAAAGCACCATTCGGTGCAACAGCCACCAGTTCATAATAATGATACACACACAAAAAAAACAACTGGTGGTGGTCTTCCTCTTCTCTGCTGGGCCGATGTTCTTCCTGATGTTTTCTTTCTTCATGCGGCCTATTTGGCAATAATAAACAGCACAGAACGTGTCCATTTTTATTTAGGGCCACAGGGGCCAACTAAGGGTGGTCCACCTGTTTGGCATAGGTGCCACCTTACCGAGGTCCGCATGCAAGACCCCGGGCCATCGTGGCCGGTTCCAGCAGAGGTGCCAGGCCCCAAAACGTGGGGTCCATAAAGTGGTGCTTGGCCGCAGAACGGCGATCCATAAGTGGTGCATCAATGCAATGCATGCTGGTTGCGGGAGTTCTGGCACACAATGGCGGGCTCCCGCACGCTCCCCTCAGTGCCCAGAGAGCACAGTCTTCGGGTGGGAGACAGGGGAACAGAAGACAGGTGAGCGAGGGGTAAGGTCACAAGGGTACACATCAATTAAGGCAATGCAAGGTGAGGTGCGTTTGGAGACTGAGCGGAGAAAAGCTCGTCCCTACCGTACGTCACCCCCCCTGTTACCTACCCTACCCTTGCCCTTACCCCATATTTACAACAATTTACACATTTACAAATTCGTCGCTACCGTCACGTCTTCCCCACATTTCCCCTAATACCAAATTCGTCACCACAATCCCTCTAACCAAAATTTGCCATCATCCAAATTCATCATCAATCCTCATAAGGAGGGAGAGATGGAATATCAGCACAATGTCACACCCACGTCATGATGCGTCTCACATTCCAAACATTTGCACAAAAAATAATAAAAACATGGCATGGTGTGGCGTTCTGTCACCTCAGGTGAGTGGATGTAGATGGTGCGAGGAGATTTCAATCCTAACTATCCTCTAAATGACTTTAATACACGTCACACTACCCGGGGTCTTTCCCTGCCAAACCATTGGTAGTCAGAGAGCCTACTACACTCTATTTCAACCCATAGCATACAAAAGGTTTGACCCCCTAGAGTTGTTGGGGGTATCAAGCTGAGTAAAAAAAAGTATGTAAGATTGACCCCCCCTGCTGGAACTAGTCACCAGACCCCCCTAAAATGACCCCAATAATGGGTTATTTCAACCCATCTCATACATGGACCAAATTTGGTTACAATATAGTGTCATGTCAGGACATTACAAAAATGTCAAATCTAACAACTTACCCTGCTGGAAAGGTGATGTTAGACCCCCCGCAAAGTACCCCCCAAAATGGGTTATTTCAACCCATCTCATACATGGACCAAATTTGGTCACAATATAGTGTCATGTTAGGACATTACAAAAACATCAAATCTAACAACTTACCCTGCTGGAAAGGTGATGTTAGACCCCCCGCAAAGTGCCCCCCCCCCTAAAAACGGGTTATTTCAACCCATCTCATACATGGACCAAATTTGGTCACAATATAGTGTCATGTCAGGACATTGCAAAAACATGAAATCTAACAACTTACCCTGCTGGGTAGGTGATGTTAGACCCCCCCCCCCCCCCGGCCCCAAAGTACCCCTGTTTCAAGCCATCGTTTACATGAACCAACTTCGGTCACAATCATGTCATCAGGATATTACAAATTATCAAATGTAACAACTTAACAGCTTAAGACATGTCTGTACATTGACATACATCATCATTTAATGCCCCTAGTTTAGTAAAAGTATGCAAATGACCTTGCTAGGCCCTCCTTGGTAATATTTTTTGTAAACTACGGAAGCCAATAGAGGACAACCAATAAAATATTGTTGATGCACTTATAATAGCATGACATGATCAAATATAATATAATAATAGAAGCCTGAATGAAACCAATCAGAGATGATTGACTTGTAGGCATACTATCCTAAATTTCATGAGCATTATATGGTCAAATAGCAAATACATTTTGTATTTAACTTTCACAGATACTGAACGAGCCCCTCCTTGAGGAACTGCATATTCTAGATTTTCCAGTTTTTAAGCAACATGCTTTCATATAGTAAGTATGGAAACTTAATCTGAAGAATTTATGTTTTCCTCTTGACATTCCCCTCTTCTTTTGGTTAATAATGATAACAAAGTTGATATTTGTTCCACATTAGAGGATATTAAAATGTTTAACAATCAAACATTATTTGAAATGCATTGGTTTGATAATTTAAAATGTTTAATCTTATTACAAAGATTAACTAATAAAGCTCAGAAGCCTCTTACAATGGAGATTAATAGTTAAATCAAACTTCTATACTTGTAGTTGTAACTTGTAGTGTGTATGCTGATTTCATTAACCAACACTTGTAGTGTATGCTGACTTTATTTGATTTGTGATATTAATTTTCAGCTAACTAACCCTGATGACATGATTGTGACCGAAGTTGGTTCATGTAAACGATGGCTTGAAACAGGGGTACTTTGGGGCCGGGGGGGGGGGGGGTCTAACATCACCTACCCAGCAGGGTAAGTTGTTAGATTTGATGTTTTTGCAATGTCCTGACATGACACTATATTGTGACCAAATTTGGTCCATGTATGAGATGGGTTGAAATAACCCGTTTTTAGGGGGGGGCACTTTGCGGGGGGTCTAACATCACCTTTCCAGCAGGGTAAGTTGTTAGATTTGATGTTTTTGTAATGTCCTAACATGACACTATATTGTGACCAAATTTGGTCCATGTATGAGATGGGTTGAAATAACCCATTTTGGGGGGTACTTTGCGGGGGGTCTAACATCACCTTTCCAGCAGGGTAAGTTGTTAGATTTGACATTTTTGTAATGTCCTGACATGACACTATATTGTAACCAAATTTGGTCCATGTATGAGATGGGTTGAAATAACCCATTATTGGGGTCATTTTAGGGGGGTCTGGTGACTAGTTCCAGCAGGGGGGGTCAATCTTACATACTTTTTTTTACTCAGCTTGATACCCCCAACAACTCTAGGGGGTCAAACCTTTTGTATGCTATGGGTTGAAATAGAGTGTAGTAGGCTCTCTGACTATGGCCATCTTACACTCTATGCGGTTTTAAGAACCAATTCCCATTGACCAAACTGTGGTGCTTCATCAATTTGGGGTCTCACTCCCCCGATTCGACTCCCTGTGCCTTTGCACAATTTCAAGACTGGGTCGTGTGACTCCCAGCAGGTCTACCCACCTGCACACCTCCACCACTGTAGTTGCCTCCGAGCTTACCTGCTCCTTAACCTAACCTATCTAACTGGGGAAGGCCCTCCTTGGCGCTTACCCCACTCGGTGCCCTCTCTGGCACTGGGCTACCCGGGTCCGTAATCCGGATATTCGGGCCCCATCCACAACAACTCTACCGGCTCCCAGAGCCAACCTGCGGCCTCACCTGGCCGACATCCTAACAGTGGCGGAGTGCCCATTCAACTACACACACTAACAGGCCACACGCCCAGCCATTTCCACGACACTAATCCACCCATCCAAACACCATTCTTCCACACGCAGTCGCACCACAGATGCCAATATCCAACCACAATTTACCTACTCCCTCTACCTAACTCTTAAACTACCCTCCCCGGGTATTCGTGATGGGGTCCACTCTCCCCCATTCACACCTTCGCACCATCCACTCCACTCCACAGTTTCCACCATACTCACTCCACACCATCCATTCCATACTCCATATATTTCATACTCCATGTATTCCACACAACCATTCTCCATACACCTGTATTTGCACACCTGTGCCATCACACCTGGTGCTTCCTGCACCCTCCTTCCTCCAGGACCATTTGCTCAACACAACACTCAATCACCATTACTCACTCATACACCAGTTCACGTGCACACCTGTGCAATCACACCTGGTGCTTCCTGCACCCTCCTTCCTCCAAGCTCCCTCAATCATTCAATACAATGCACAATCAATTATTCCTCATACGCTGCTTCATACACTTCCACGCTCAATACAACTCACAATCACCTTTTCACAATACACTTCTGAGTACACTTTTAAACACACCCACGGCATCATCTGATCTACCTGGTGCCCTCCTAAAACTTGCGCTTCCCAGTCGCCCCTTATATTATTGCGCTTCCTCATCATTATCATCCATTCTACCTTCTCTACGTCCCCACTACCTGTCCAATGTCGCTACTTAAACTTACCGTTACCTATGGTCAATCTCTAGGTCCCTACACACTTTATCCGAACCCTCCCGGGCTAGTTTTCACTGCCATAAACCCCATAAAACCATAGGTCCTTTGCCCCGTGTGTGAGGGATGGCAGAGTTGCCATCCCACCACATCGGGCATCTTCCACTATAAATTTCGCTCATCAAATTCCATTTCAAATTTTCGCTCTTTCACGAGCCTCGATATTGCATACAAAAAAAAAAAAAAAAAAAAATCAAAAATTTGCCAATCACTGCCAATCATTCTACCAATCGGTTGCCAATCAAATTTTGCTTTTCCAATTCACTACTGCTACCACCCTCACACGTCTACTCACTTGAGCCTCTCGGTGCGCCAATTAATTTCCAAAGCTCGGCTTCGCAAAACCGAGCAATGAATGCGGGTGGTTTGTTGCCTGCGGTTGGATTCGGCCGGCATTCGGTGCAGGGAAGGGGGCTTCCGCGGCCGAGATTCCACGCACCATCTCGGCAAGGAGCCGTCCGATGGCCCGATCTCGCCCTGCCGGAACGCCTCAACCACAAGGGGTCGCCGTGACGACCCTTCCGACCGGGCCGCCCGCTCCGCCTAGCGGAGCACGGACGCGACCGTTCGGAGCGAGGCCCGGCGTGGATCCCGTACGGCGGTTCCTTTGAAACCGCCGTGGTTACGATCCCCGCTGGTTCCCGCTGTGCACAACGCCAGGCACGAACCGAGGGCTCGCTTCGGCTACAAGTCGATCTAACCGCTATCCCGTTTAGCGTCGATGCTGCACTTGCATGCTTACACCCCGCGTTCCGTTCCTTGCTGACACATCCAGCTGTCTCCATGCTCTCCGTCATTGCACCTTCTTTTACACACACCCCCTGTACACTCATAGACTTCGTCACACACCTGACCACCGCACACCTCAGCACACACTCGTCGTTCGCACACCTCACCAACACACCTTCGCGCCCACTCCTCGGTCACATCCTCTGTGACAACCACAGGTGTGCTCTCCTCCGCACACCCAATCATGTGCTCCACTACCAACTCAAGTGTGCATTCCCACATGCGCTCGACCATTCCAGGTGTGCATCCTTTTTTCTTTTCTTTTTTTTCTTTTTTTTAAATACTGAATCGAGGCTCGTGAAAGAGCTGACAACCACGAGGGAAAGACAGCACAGGGGGACCACGAGGGAAAGACAGTACAGGGGGAAACATTCATTAAAACACATTCAACAAAAAGACATCCAGGAACACAGCACAGGGGGACCGCGAGGGAAAGACAGTACAGGGGGAAACATTCATTAAAACACATTCAACAAAAAAACATCCAGGGACACAGCACAGGGGGACCACGAGGGAAAGACAGTACAGGGGGAAACATTCATTAAAACACATTCAACAAAAAGACATCCAGGAACACAGTACAGGGGGACCACGAGGGAAAGACAGTACAGGGGGAAACATTCATTAAAACACATTCAACAAAAAGACATCCAGGAACACAGCACAGGGGGGGACCGCGAGGGAAAGACAGTACAGGGGGAAACATTCATTAAAACACATTCAACAAAAAGACATCCAGGAACACAGCACAGGGGGACCACGAGGGAAAGACAGTACAGGGGGAAACATTCATTAAAACACATTCAACAAAAAGACATCCAGGAACACAGTACAGGGGGACCACGAGACCACCATTTTGTTGATGTTGGTCACCACCATTCCAGTTGTACATTCTCTCTCACCTGCCACAACCAACTCGTGCTCCGTGTCACTCTCACTACTCTCACCACCACACTCGGTCGCGCATTCACCCTTACTCTCGACAGCGCACTCTGTAATCATGCACTTCTCTGTTACACACCTTTTTCGCGTATCCTCTTGCGCACACTCTCCCGTTACGTCTTCCGTAACACTCACCACAGGTGTGCACTCTTTCGTTACATCCCCTGTAACACTCCCCATCCCGCGCTTCCATGTGCCCCCCCCCCCCCCGCACACGCGCCACGACCAACTCACTCTCGACAGCACACTCACTCCTCGGCACGCACTTTTTCCTCACACACCCATAGTCGGACATCTTCACACTCTGTACCTGTCGCACATTTTACCAGCGGTCTCTCACGAACGCCCGGGTCTACACCAACACCCAAGCCGACTGAATCTCCCCTCACACCATATACATTTCCGAGTATATCGCCACTCACCTCGGCACCTCGTCTCCGCTTCTCCTCCGCCACCTGCAAACTCTTTATTTGGTTAGTGAGCACATCATCATGATTTGAACACAGACCTTGTACCAATTCCATCACCTCCTCCTTTATCTCCCTCTGAATTTCCCTCCGTCTCGTCTTAATTTCACTCACCCCCTCTTCCACATCCTCTAACTTTTTCTTCACCTCTTTCATTTCCCGGTGCGCCCCCTCAATTTCTTCCTCTAAGGCCACCATAGTCGTCTCTATGTGCGTCCTCACCTCCCGTTCTTTTGTCTCCATTGCCTCCGTTACCTCGTCCAACCTCTTTGTCAACCCCTTATGTACCATCTGACATTCTCTCTTTGTCGCTATAAGGTCCTCTTTTATTTATTTCTGCGTCGCCTTCAACCCCACCATTACCGCAGTGTTCTTCTCCACTTGCTCCCCTAATTCCTTTTGTCCCACCGTCAGCTGTTCTACTCCCCTCGTCAAATCCTCTATGCCCCCCTGTAACCTAGCCGTACTATTTCTCACCTCTTTTTCCATACGCTCCTCACCTCGCTTTACCTCCTCGCGTACCCCCGCGAACTCCTCGCCCACACCTCGTCTGATCTCCTCCCCCTTTTCCCCCATCTCTTTGGTAGATGCTACCCTCATCTGCTCCAAATCATTCCTCTGGGCATCCAATTTAGTTTCTAACCCGATTTTCACCTCCTCTATTTGATCGCCCATTTGTTTAATTTCCCGGGCCGATTGCTCCCCTATTTCCTTCAATTTGCCTTCCATGGTGTTTTCTAACCCCCCTGACCCATTCTTCACCCCTTCCATCTGGTTCTCCTGGGCAGCCATTCTGTTTTCCAACCCCGTTAACCCCTCCTTCATTTCTTTCATCCCGTTCTCTAACCCCTCAAATTTGTTGTCTAAACCCTTAAATTTATTGTCTAACCATTCACTGGTACCCCTTGCTTCGTCCCTCATTCTGCTTTCCAACCCTTCAATTTGGCTTCCCATTTTTTCGGTCAATTCACACCTGCTCCCCCTTACCTCATCCCTTATTTCTTTCATTTCCCTGCTTCTTTTTTCGTTGTCGCACTTCGACTCCGCCATATATTCACTGAACCGTGCCATGAACTGCTGCATGTCAAAGCCCGCTGGTACAGCGGGCTCGGCTACCGCGCGCTCGTGCGAGGCGCCATTTTGTGCGCCTGAAACCTCGTGCACGAGGGCGCCATCTTGTGCACCTGCAACCCCCTCAACCACATCACCATTGCTCTCCTCTTCCATTATTACTCCCACCTCCTCCCTGGTGTCCTGGGTTGATTCTAACCCTTCTATCTCTCCCACCGGCACCCGATCGCCTTGACCATCCATGGCACGATTTTAAATTTAGGATGTTATAAAATAAAATTTTGGGCCACTCGTAATTTGAGCGCGCTAGGCGCGCTTCAGGTCCGAATCCGACACTCCTGACACCAATTGTTGCGGATCTCTACGTCGGCCTTCTCCTTAAGAAGGGGGGGGATTAGTCCCCTTGTTCGTGACTGACCGACGTGAGTCCTGACGCTGCACAGCTCCCTCCGAAGAGGCAGGGGCGCAACCCCGTTCGCGACAGCGGACAGATGTTAATTGCCGAGCGGTTTAGCAACCGCGGCACGAACTATTAACAAGTAACTAGACCCGATTCTTGTACGTTGGCCAAATCGTGCCACAGGTTTTCAATGGGGAAATCACTAAAGCGACCGAACGAGCATGAAGAAGAAGAAGACAAAGTAGGGAAAAACAGGATTTATTACTAATTATATACAAATCATCAAAAGAACCAAGGAGAAAGAAAGATACGAAAATAACTGGACAGAAAGAAGCAAGGAGACACTGCAAATATTAACTTATACAGACTTACTTAAGAAACCCCAAGACAACATGAAGGACGGACAAATGGGCAGACTCACACGATGGATGAAGGCAGGAACGAATGGCAGGAGGTGGATGGCTGGACGGATGAGGTGGGATCTCCGGGCGGGAAGGATGCGGGTCCGGTCGGTGTGTGCGCGACGTGAGCAGCCGCCGTTAAAGCTCAACGCTGCGGCGTTCAAACTGCTGTGCTCCAAGCTCCGATCGTTCAAGCTGCTGTGCTCCAAGCTCCGATCGTTCAAGCTGCTGTATCCGACGCATCCCTCTCACCACCTCTCGTCGGGGCGTTGTGGGACGGGTTATATAGGCCACACCCTCGAGCCTACGCGAACGTTATCTCCACGCCCTCTCAAAGCCAAACCCCTCGTTCTTGGTTGGTCGGCAAGGGCTCTCCTGGCTCCACCCTTCGATGACGAGGTGGAGACACGCCTTTCTTCCCCGACTCGACCGCTTGCTCAATGGAGGCAAATGCAGCAAACCTGGCACTTTGAAGGTGCCATGGGGGCGTCGAGGGACCTATCTTATTTAATTGATGCAACGCAATGAATTTAGTGGACCACAGAGCCTTATACTGACATATATTAAGGACATAACAACCGAGGGGAAATCTATGATTGGCTACGTGTGTGCGATGGAATAGCTAAGGGCGACCTCTGATCTTTACAATTGGAGGGTGATATTTACAGGGAATATTTACAACACACAAAAGGGTATATTTTACAACAAATTACACACAGGATTCTCAAATCCTCAACTATATATATATATATATATATATATATATATATATATATATATATATATATATATATATATATATATATATATATATATATATATATATATATATATACACACACACACACACACACACACACACACACACACACACACACACACACATACATACATACATACATACATACATACATACATACATACATACATATATATATACAGTGAAACCTTGACTTACGAGTTTAATTCGTTCTGTGACCGAGCTCGTAACTCAATTTGCTCGTTTCTCAAATTAAATTTCCCCATTAAAATGCATTGAAATGCTATTAATCCGTTCCAGCCCGCCAAAAACCACACCAATTTTTTTTGAAATATACAGTATATATAAAAATATCTCGCGCTTTATATTTCACCTGTATGCAGCATACAAGTTGGCAGGATGGCCTGGACTGGAGGTACGCACACTTGACTCTAAACTGTCCAGCCTGGGTTTGAATCCCGACCCAGCTATAACCTGTCATGTCGGTGTTTCACAGGCAGGGTGATTCATCAATGTGTGTACCGCTAAACTGGGCGCCCCGTTTGCGTCCCATTAGTTGTTGGATGTTAAGGATCTCACCGTGTTTTCCACAAAGAGAAGGCGAGCTATCGCCAACACTCTGAACAAGTTGTGGCCTGGCATGCTCTTCTCCTCTGCCATTATATACGTCCTCCTCGGCATCTTTTTCCAGAAGAGCCCTGTCTCGTCACAGTTGAAGATTTGCTGGGGGATGTATCGTTCGGCTTCTATCAGTTCGGCAAAAGTTATAATAAAATCTTCAGCTGCCTTCACATCCGAGCTTGCTGCCTCACCATGCCTGACGACGGAGTGAATGCCGGTCCTCTTCTTAAAATTATCAAACCATCCCCGACTGGCTTTGAATGACTTCCGATGCCTCGTCCGTTGATGTTCCCGCCGTCTGCTGCACCAAATCCCCGTAAATGTCTCGGGCCTTCTCACAGATGATGCTCTCGGTCACGGTATCTCTTGCGAGCTGCTTCTCCGTCAACCACACAAACAACAACTTCTCCATCTCTTCATGGACAGAGGTCCGGAGCTTTGAAATAATCTTAACGCCCTTGGCTGGCGTTATAGCCTTTATCGACTCCTTCTGCTTCAAAATCGTACATATCGTAGAAGTACTACGATCGTACTGCCTCGCCAAGTTGACAACACGCACACCTCGCTCATGTTTTTCGACGATTGCGTGTTTTATATCCAAGCACATCATCCTCTTCTTCTTCTCAGTACTGCCCTTGGCACTCAATTTCTTAGGACCCATGGTTAAAACTAAGAAATTTTCCAAAATAACCAACATGCGAAAACAAAGCAGCAGCGATATACGGCAGAGATGCTTGCACGGCAAGATAACCACGTGACCGGAACCCACCTGGTGGCGGGTGGCGTAAGCTCGTAACTCGGATCTCGGCTCGCATCTCAAAGCAAAAAACCGCCCGAGCGACGGCTCGTATCTCGGAAAACTCGTAAGTTGGTGCACTCGTAAGTCAAGGTTTCACTGTATATATATATATATATATATTATATATATTGTAACGATTTTGAGAAGTGTGTAACGAATTTGAGAAGTGTAACGGTTTTTGAGAAGTGTAACAATTTTGGAGGAAGTGTAACGAATGTGAAAACGTTACAATGTGAACGTTACAAAAGGTACGGTAACATCCTCGTAATGTAAATAATGGTCGCAACCGTCGTCCTAGTTAATTCCATGAAACTTACACGCAGGTCACGATATATCTTTTAAATAGTGTATTTCCTTATTCCATGTAGGCTAAATATGTGTTTTCCCACTAGATTGACTTTGCATTGTATCAAACAAAATAAGCGTAGGCCCTTGCAATTTCCCCAAAACCTCCCTTCCAATTGCCTTCCGCATTTTGGGCGGTTTTCTTCAAACCACCATTGGCCACGAGGTAGGGTTGGGGAAGAAAGGCGTGTCTCCACCTCGTCATAAGAGGGAAGGAGTGAACCAGCCCTACCAGCCAATCAACACCGCGGTGAGCGACCCGGTAGGCGTGCCCTCGGAGCCGGCGGCTTGATTTCGCCCGAGGTGATAAAAGCGACTGTAAGGGACTGCTTTAAGAGATGACTTGGAGAGGCCTTGGGAGATGAGCAAAGAGACTGCACCAAGAGGCGGTGAGATGCGAAACGCTCCAAGCCAAAGAGGAGAGGTACTCGGCAAGGAAACCAGCTTTGGAGAGACGCGCTGAAAGGAGGGAGACGGCTCCACCCCAAGAAAAGGAGCAGGTGTGCCGAACCAGCGCGTGACGTCTACCTCAGCGGATACACGACGGAGGGTTTCCCGCCAAAACCGCGAGGAATTGCGAACTGCGGCCTCCCGACTTTGCCTCCCTCTCAAGCAATCCATCTCAAGCCTTACCTGCCTGCATATATCCCCTGTGTAAGTGTGAATGTCCTGTCCTCATTGTCTTGGGGTTAAGTAAGAATGAATAGTGTAAGTTAACGATTCGCTGTGTTACTGCTTCTTCCATCCATTGCCTGTGTGTGTATAATAAAATCTGTTCTTCCTCCGTATTCTTCTTCCTCTTCTTTTTCAATCTCTTTCGGTCGCTTTAGAGATTTCCCGATTGAATATCTGTGGGGCGATCTGGTCAACGTCGGGTGGAATCGGGTTTTAATCGGGGAGTAACTGTTCGGACGCGGTTAAATA
The DNA here is from genome assembly GCF_964187855.1 of Myxine glutinosa. NCBI lineage: Eukaryota > Metazoa > Chordata > Myxini > Myxiniformes > Myxinidae > Myxine > Myxine glutinosa. The sequence goes on along the minus strand of NW_027617498.1, from coordinate 78,529 downwards.
CACCACCGCTCGGTCAATATAACATCAAAAGCCGCGTCTGTAACAATATATATAATTTTTTTTTTATATATATATATATATATATATATATATTTATATATATTGTTACGGATACGGAGTACGGCTCTCTCCTTAGCAAGAGGTGGTTAGCTCCTTGTCTTGTTAAGCTGACCGTCTCCGCTCCTGGTACTTGTAACGCTCTTCTGCGGGATGGAACGGACCAGGGTTATGGGTCCAGGGCTTATCCCGAATACCTTTATCCGTCCCTCCGCAGAACAGGGAGACAAGTACCGCTCGAACCCCGGTTTTAAATGGACTAGTTGCCGAGCGGTTTTTAGCAACCCGAAGTTCGAGCCATTTATCAAGGACTAACCCGGACCTGAGCGTTGGCCAAATCGTGCCACATATATCAATAGGTAAAAGACAGACGATCGGACGAGAATGAACAAGTCAAAGAATGGAGGAACAGATATTTCTTATTATTTACACAAACCCAAAGAAGAAAAGAAGCACGAAGTAATTTACAGGGAAGAGGAAGAAGCAGATATACAGGGCAATTCTTACTTATACAGCTTAACTTATAACCCAGACAACACAAAGGACAGATGACGGGCAGACTCACACGGATGGGGAATGAAGGCAGGAACGAATGGCTGGAAGGAGAGGAAGGTTCAGGTCCGGGCAGAACGGCAGGCTGGAGGCGAACGGCCGCCGACTCCCCCGCAATCTGGTTCACACAGCCGGTTTTGCGCGCAGCAGCGCGTCAGGGCTTCACGTGCAGGGGCAGCGTCTCTCAGGCCTCGTACGTCCTCCGAAGCTCTCAGCAGGACCGCCACCTGCGCAAGCACCTCCCCCAAAACTCTTGCAGAACTGCTTGCCACGGAACTCCTCAACTACTTCAACTCCGGTGGGGGCTCCGTGCAACGGGTTATATAGGCCACACCCTCAAATCTTCGCGAACCTGCTCGATGTTTCTTGGTCACGCCTCTCAAGCCATATCCCTGATCTCTGGTTGGTCGTTCGGGGGCTCCACCCTTGATGACGAGGTGGGGCCACGCCCTTCTTCTCCGAGTTGGAGCACATGTTGAATGGCGGCGAATGCAGTTGGCAATGCAGTTGGCAATGGAGGCAATGCAGTTGGTAATGGGGCTCTATCTTATTTCATTTGTGAAATATGGGGGTGAGTTGCTTGAAGGATGAAGTGGGACAAATCGTTGTGGACCCAGATGGAATTAAAGGAAGATGGAAAAGATATCTGTTAATGCTGTTGAATACAGAGAATGAATGGGATGGCAACATCGAGAGTAACCCAGTTTTAGGACCGGCAGAGAAGATAACTGAGAAGGAAGTTGAGGAAGCGATAAAAGCAATGAAGAGTAGAAAAGCGGGAGGGCCGACGGGAGTTGTGGGAGATATGTTGAAGACAGCAGGAAGTTGGGGTGTGAAGAGAATGACATCTGTAATCTGGTGGTGAAAGAAGGCCGCATTCCAGTGGATTGGGAACTGAGTACCCTCGTCCCTCGATACAAGGGGAAAGGTGACCCTCTGGAGTGTGGCTCGTACCGCGCGATAAAGTTATTGGAGCATGGAATGAAGGTATTGGAAAGGGTGTTGGAGAGGAGGATAAGGAAGAAAGTGAAGATCGACGAAATGCAGTTTGGATTTATGCCAGGAAGAGGAACGACAGACGTGCTTTTTATTGTGAGGCAGTTGCAGGAGAAGTACATGGAGAAGAGGAAGAAGTTGTTTCTTGGGTTTGTTGATCTGGAGAAAGCATTCGATAGGGTTCCACGCAAAGTAGTGACATGGGCATTGAGGAAGATAGGAGTGGAGGAATGGTTGATCAGAGTAGTGATGGCAATGTACAAAAGAGTGCGCACAGCTGTAAGGACGAAGGACGGGAACAGTGCGAGTTTGAGGTGAAGGTGGGAGTGCATCAGGGGTCGGTACTAAGTCCACTACTATTTGTAGCTGTGATGGAGGTGCTGGCTCAGAACATAAAGGAGGGTTTACCGTGGGAGTTGTTGAATGCAGATGATCTGGTGTTTATTGCGGAAAGTATGGATGGACTGAAGGAAAAGATGAACAAGTGGAAGGAATGTATGGAGACAAAAGGTCTGAAGGTGAATATCCGAAAGACGAAGGTGATGGCAAGTGGTAAAGCATGTGGTGAGGTGGAAAGAACTGGGAAGTGGCCATGTGCTGTGTGCAGGAAGGGTGTCGGAGTGAACTCCATTCAATGTACAATGTGCGCTGAGTGGGTTCATCAAAAATGTAGTGGTCTGAGAGGGTCATTAACCAGTGTGGCAGCTACATTCAAATGTAAGGTGTGCACAGAGGGAGCTGCAGATGGAGGAAATGTTGAGTTGGATCTTGGAGACGGCATGAAGATGGAAGGTGTGAAAACATTTTGCTACCTCGGAGACATGCTGATTGGGGAAGGTGGATCAGACTCGGCAACGGTTGCTCGAGTGAGATGTGCATGGAAGAAGTTTCGGGAACTGAGTGGCGTGCTGATGAGGGGAGTGTCGTTGAAGCTGAAGGGAAAGGTGTATGCTGCATGTGTGAGAAGTGTTATGATTTATGGGAGTGAGACATAGGTAATGAACGTAGAGCAGCAACGAAGGCTGGAAAGGGTGGAAATGCGAATGGTTCGGTGGACGTGCGGAGTATCGTTGAGAGAGAGGAAGACAAATGATGAATTGTGAAAGATGATGGGAATAGAGCCTGTGATTGATGCTGTGAAGAGGACAGGTTGAGGTGGTTTGGTCATGTGTTGAAGAAGGATGAAGGTCACTGGTTGAGAAGAGTGATGGAAATGAATGTAGAAAGAAGTAGCGGACGGGGAAGACCGAGAAAGACTTGGCTAAAGATGGTGGAAGAAGAAATGCAGGCAAGGGGGTTAACAAGGAGAGATGCAGAAAATAGGGCAAAATGGAGAAGATTGTCATGGGGACCTGTGATGAAACTTCACCTTCACCCGCCGAGCTCTCCTCGCACCTTTCACCCTTATGTCGCAGATAACCAAGTGGTGCAAGGCAAACCCCCGCTCTGGCAGGGAAAATGGCCTTAAAATGCATATATATATACAGACTTGGCATTTAATATGGAATATTTTTTTTGTGGGGGTGAACTTACTTTTCAAGATGTCTTAGAACCAAAAGTTCATTGGAATTATGTTGAAATTATTCTAGATTTTGTTAATATGACCTTTAAAAGAAACAAAAACCACATTTGACATTTCGAAACAAATAAATTGATCCTTGAAAGTGATGTAAACTGATATCGAATTCAATTCATGGACAGTACTGTGTTAAACTTCTGTATGTTTTCCAGAAGTATCTCTATGTTGCACATTAGCCTAATTTTTTTTAAAACAAAAACAAAAGTTAAATTACGACTGTGATTACGGACAGTAAAATTACAGTTCAGTACTTCGTGTAACCCCCACGAGCATTCAGGAGAGCACGTACATGTTGAGGCATGCTGTTCACGAGATTTGCCAAGGTTTGGACAGGAATCGCTTGCCATGCAGTGACAATAGCCTGCTGCAATTCACGCACAGAGGTCGGCTGCTGGTCCAAGTGGTCGATTTGACGCGTTAATTCTGCCCACAAGTTCTCTATCGGATTCATATCCGGGGACATGGCAGGCCACTCCATATGCTCTACACCACGGTCAGCAAGAAAGTGTTGGATCATGCGAGCACGATGAGGCCGTGCATTGTCATCTTGGAAGACAGTTTCCTCGAAAGGCTGCACGAGCAAATGGAAGCAATGTTTCTTCCAGAATGGCCCTGTACTTGAACTGGTGCCTCATTTGTAGAATAGTTATTTCTTAGTATGTGTGAGAATAGTCCATTTCCTATGTTAGTTCTGCGTGGGATAGAGTCAGGAGAATAGGCCATACTTCTATCGACTTTCCAGCTACCCTAGCCTCATGCCCCTTTGCGCTAATGTTGGTTCATTTTGGGCGAATTAACACGAGGCAGGCTAGGAGGATCGGGGCGGAGCGGCAGCAGCGCGGTTGGTAAGCGCGAGCCGCCAATCAGAGCTCAGAGGTGGTGGCGACGTCGTTGCGTCACAGGGTGTGGTGAGAGGGTTCCAGAGGGTTCGGGGCCGTAGTTATAAAACCCGTGGCGCGAAAGCCCCCACCCCAGTTATGGGAGAGGCGCTTGGGTTGTGAACGAGTTATGGGAAGGGACTCGTGCGAGAGAGGACTCGTTGAACAGGACTCGCGCGAGAGAGGGCTGATGAGAAGGACTCGCGCGAGAGAGGGCTGATGAGAAGGACTCGTGCGAGAGAGGGCTGATGAGAAGGACTCGCGCGAGAGAGGGCTGATGAGAAGGACTCGCGCGAGAGAGGGCTGATGAGAAGGACTCGCGCGAGAGAGGGCTGATGAGAAGGACTCGCGCGAGAGAGGGCTGATGAGAAGGACTCGCGCGAGAGAGGGCTGATGAGAAGGACTCGCGCGAGAGAGGGCTGATGAGAAGGACTCGCGCGAGAGAGGGCTGATGAGAAGGACTCATGCGAGAGAGGGCTGATGAGAAGGACTCGTGTGAGAGAGGGCTGATGAGAAGGACTCGCGCGAGACAGGACTGATGAGAAGGACTCGCGCGGGAACACTTGATGAGAGAAGGACTTGCAGCGAAAGACTTGTTGAGCAAAGAACTCGCGCGCACTGACCAACCAGCTTGGGAGAATCGAGGAAGAGGAGTTGTGAGCGTCCGAGAGCTGTACGGGATACACGGGCGAAGCCGACGCGCATGAACCAAAAAGACACGCTATTAATACGTGACGCTCGGTTGAGTTTGAGGCCGATCGCTATCCAGTGCATTTAAGCCGCGCGAGTGAGGAAAACGGCTGAGTAATCGCCAGCCACGCTAAAAGCCCCGCCCTTTGCCGTTCCACCTCATTCTCTGTTTTGTTCGGGAGACGTGCCACGAGGTTCCTGCCATCGCCTGCTACCATCTTCGCGGGACGCGCCGGGACCGTGGAGAGCCGGACGGAGGCCGTCTCTGGACGACCACTTCGACGCGTTGGCTGACCATCTACCCATCTGCAATTCCCTGTGTGAGTGAGACGGGCCTGTTGTCTGGCGAATAAGATAAGATTGTCTAAAGCTGCTCTGTGTCTCTGCGTCCACCGAATTGTATATACGTGTGGGAATAATTAAACCTGTGTTTCTTCTTTCCTGATTCGATCGTTCCCGTGATTTCTTCATTGGCTAAGCGTGGTACGAATAGGATCGCTCGAATCGGGTTCCATATCTAGGTAACTGCGCGGACCACGTGTACGCAATCCGCTCGGCGTTCTCACATCACACGTGGTTTGTGCGAGGCTTGCTTCCTCGCTTCCAGGGCGGCGTAGGGAATTTGGTACGAGCGAGAATTGGTCCCGAGACCCTACTCTGCGTTGTCCGGAAGGGACGTTTCAAATCTCGGTTCCGCCAAGCCCAGCAAGACCAAGGGGCCTAATCCCCCCTTTGTAGGGGGTAAAGGAGGGCGGCGTAGAACCATAACAGTATATATGTACATGTATATATGTATATATGTATGTATATATATATATATATATATATATATATTCCATATTAAATATTCCATATTAAATGCCAAGTCTGTGTGTATATATATATATATATATATATATATATATATATATATATATATATATATATATATATATATATATATATATATATATATATATATATATATATATGTATATATATATATATATATTGTTACGGACACGGTTTTTGGATGTTATTTTACCGAGCGGTGGTGTATTTAACCGCGTCCGAACAGTTACTCCCCGATTAGAACCCGATTCCAACCGAACGTTGACTAATCGCGCTACAGATATTCAATTGGGAAACCTCTAAAGCGACCGAAAGAGAAGAAGAGAGAAGAAAGACAGAGTTTGGAGGAAGAACAGATTTATTATACACACACAAGCAATATTTTAGAGCGACCAATATTATTTACAGCAATAGATGGAAAAGAGCAGTCACACAGTGCATTGTTA
>NW_027617498.1:57500-67500 GCF_964187855.1 Myxine glutinosa | reverse complement strand
CCACTGCAGTTGCCTCCGAGCTTACCTGCTCCTTACCCTAACCTAACTACCTGGGGAAGGCCCTCTGGCGCTCTCCCCACTCGGTGCCCTCTCTGGCACTGGGCTACCCGGGTCCGTCCTCCGGATCCTCGGGCCCCATCCACAACTCTACCGGCTCCCAGAGCCCACCTGCGGCCTCACTGGCCGACATCCTCACAGTGGTGGAGTGCCCAACCAACTACACACACTAACAGGCTACACGCCCAGCCATTTCACAACACTAATGCACCCATCCACAATACCATTCTGCAACCGCACCACAAATGCCAATATCCAACCACAATTTACCTATACCCTCTACCTAACACTTACACTACCCGCCCCGGGTACTCGTGAAAGGGGTCCACTCTTCCCCCATCCACACCTTCGCACCATACACACCACTCCGTACCACTTACTCCAACTCTCTCCACACACCTGTACTTCCACACCTGTGCTCTCACACCTGGTGCCACCTGCACCCTTCTCTCCCCAAGCGCATTCGCGCTGATCCACACACTCACTACTCACACACTGCTCCACACACCTGTCCAGTTGCACACCTGTGCAATCACACCTGTTCAATTCTCACACACACGGCATCATCTCAGCTAACTACTCCCTTCTGAAACTCGCGCTTCCCAGTCGTCCCTTTAAACTATTGCGCTCCCACGTCATTATCATCCACACTAATCTACCTGCGTCCCCACTACAGGTATCAGTCACTAACTAAACTTAACGTTACCTAATGTCATCTTCTAGGGCCCTAACAATATAACCTAACCCACCCGGGCTAGTTTTCACTGCCATACACCCCATAAACTATAGCTCCTTTGCCCTACTATGGGAAGGGTGGCAAGGATGCCACCCTTACCCACCAGGCCCATCGCCAGGCCCATCGCTCCTCAATCCCCCAGTCCTCTGGCACTAATAAGCCCCCCTTATTCAGAGGTACTGGGTCCCGCCGAGGCAATCCACGGGGGCGCCTGCTCGCCGGTGTAAGGTCTTATCCGGTCGGCGTGGACGATCCGAGGGAGGGCTCGTGGCCCCATTTTGATCTTAATGACCACGTCACAGATTTGCGACAGGACGACTGCTGGGCCTTGCCAGGGGGAGGTGAGTTTTGGGCACCTTCCCTTCCGTCTCCGGGGATTAAAGAACCAAATCTTCATCCCCGGAGCGTATTGACTCCCCTGGCTCCGGTCGTCGTACCTGCGCTTCATCTTTTCCCCCGCCAGATGGAGTTGGCGGCGGGCGAAGGCATGGACTAGCTCCATGCCTTCCTCTAGGTGACGTGCGTACCCCTCCCTCGGCGGGTTAACCACTGTGTCTGGCACGGGACCGCATAGCAAGTCGGCGGGAGCCCGTAACTCCCGCCCATACATAAGCAACGCTGGACTGCATGCGGTGGCCCCGTGCTGGCTGGTGCGGTAGGCCATGAGCAGGTACGGGAGATGTTCGTCCCAGTCATCCTGACGGGTGGTGGTGAACAATGCCAGTTGTTGGATCAATGTTCGATTGAACCTTTCCACCATCCCGTCAGATTGTGGCCGCAAGGGCGTGGTCCTGGTTTTTCGAATTGACAGGAGTCTGCACACATCTTTTAGTAATTGACTTTCAAAATTTCGACCCTGATCGGTGTGCAGCTCCTGTGGAATCCCGTGCCGACATACAAATCCTTCTACGAAGGCCTGTGCTACCACCCCTGCTTCTTGGTTGGGGAGGGCATAGGCCTCCGGCCACTTGGTGAAATAGTCCATTACAACGAGGATATACTTATTACCTTGGCGGGTGCGGGGCAGCGGTCCTAGAATATCCATAGCCACCCGCTCAAGGGGGGCCCCCACCTGATGTAATTGAAGGGGGGCCCTCATCCTCCGTGCTGGTCCCTTTTTGGCAGAACAGGCGTCGCATCTCCGACACCAGTCCTGTATGTCGCGCCCCATATTCACCCAATAGAACCTCCGGCGGACCCGAGATATTGTCTTTGTCCTGCCCAAATGGCCGCCGGAGCGGGTACCATGCACCTGTTGCAATATGACGTTCTTGAATTTGTCAGGGACTATCACCAGCCAGGAAGTTCTATCAGAGGGAACCTCCACCCACTTGCGATACAAGATGTTGCCTTTCAATTCCAGGGTCTGCCACTGAGCCCAATACGCCTTTGTTTGCGCCCCGAGGGGGGTGACCTCTTCCCCCTTTGGTCTTTGCTCCAATTTGACCCATTGGAACACCGGCCCCAGAACAGGATCCTCCTGCTGGGCCGTGCTCCAAGCCAACTCTCCAAATTCCTCGTCCGCGGTTAGTGGCAAAATTGGCCCTCTCACCCGGGTTGCCCGGACGACGAGAATCGGGGCGGAATCGCCCAATTGCTCCCTCTCCCCGTGTCTCGCACAAAATTTACAGTTTTCCCCCAGACAAGGACGCCGAGAGAGTGCGTCCGCATTACCATGGGCCTTCCCGGCCCTATGGGCCACATCAAAATCGTACTGCTGCAACTTTTCCAACCACCTTGCAATTTGGCCCTCCGGTTCCTTGAACCGAAGGAGCCATTGCAAGGAGGAATGGTCAGTTCTAACCAAAAATTTCCGCCCGTACAGGTACGGGTGGAAATGGTTCATGGCAGCCAGCATGGCCAATAACTCTTTGCGAGTGACGCAATAATTTCGCTCGGGCCTACTTAAGGCCCGACTATAGTAACCAATCACTCTCTCCACGCCCTCCTGTGTCTGAGACAAAACTGCGCCCAATCCTTCCTGGCTCGCATCCGTGTCCAGGGTAAATGCCCCGTCACTAGTGGGGTAAGCTAGAAGGGGTGCGGATGTTAGACACCCCTTCAATTTTTGGAAGGCCTCGTGGCACTCCCATGTCCAATTAAATCGCGTCCCCTTCTCCGTAAGCCGGTGGAGGGGACGGGCCAACTCCGCAAATTTCGCCACAAAGCGCCGGTAGTAGGAGCAGAGTCCCAAAAATCCCCGCACCTCCTTGATGGTACGTGGTGCGGGCCACTCCTCTACCGCTTTAATTTTGTCTGGGTCCGTTTTTACCCCCTCGCGGCCGATCACGTGACCTAGATAGGCCACCTCTCTTGCAAACAAAGTGCACTTACTCGGGTTCAGCTTCAACCCTGCCTGTCTGAGGCACCCGAACACCTGGTCCAAATTAGCTACTGCCTGGGGGAACGTTTGGGCATGTACCAGGACGTCATCCAGGTACACCAGGCATGACTGCCATGGCATGCCGCCTAGTACATGCTCCATCAATCTTTCAAAGGTGGCGGGGGCGTTACACAAACCAAACGGCATCACAGTAAACTGATACAGTCCCTTACCTGTGGAAAATGCCGTTTTCTCCTTCCCTGCCCTATCCATCTCCACCTGCCAATACCCACTCTTGAGGTCCAAAGTCGAGAACCAATTTGAGCCCGCAACGGCATCGAGGGTGTCATCAATTCTTGGCAGGGGATATGAGTCCTTGAGTGTCACGTTGTTTAGCTGGCGATAGTCCACGCAGAACCGCGTGGTCCCATCCTTCTTTTTGACCAGCACAACAGGTGACATCCAAGGACTTCCCGAGGGCTCGATCACGCCTGCGTCGAGCATTTTTTCAACCTGCTCGTCAGCTTCCGCCCTCTTGCTCCAAGGGAGCCGTCGGGCGGCCTGACGAATAGGCCGGGCCTCACCGGTGTGGATCTGATGTTTCACCAGGCCCGTACGTCCAATATCCTCGGTGGACAGGGAGAAGAGGTCCAAATGGGACCCAACCAGTTTGTGTAAGGCCTCCCTCTGGGTACCTCCCAACTCTATGCTACTACGATTTACCATCTCGCAAATGGGATCGGGCCAATTCCTACTTGTTATTGAAGGCTCCCCCCGGGGTCGGCTCGGCTGGACGTTCTCGCCCCTCACTGTCGCGACTTCCTCAACTGGGGTGCAGCCAGCTACCCTCGTGCCCCTTACTATAGTGCGTGGTTCTGTACTCATATTTATTACTCGGACGGCCACTACCGGTCCGTCCGTTTTTACAAGGGTGCGGCCCACGATTAAACCCGGTATGGACTGCGCTGCCACCGGTTCGACCAGGCCGCAGGACTCCTGCCATGTTGGGCGAGCTGCCCACCGGGCCGGCACTATCGCCTCGGCCCTTGGGGGGATGGTCACGACCTCGGAAGCCTCCAGCTCCGCTCTCTCGGCCGTGCTCACTCCCCCTAACGGCAGCTCTTCTACTCCCACCTGCAGGATCCCCCGGCACAAGTCGATTTTACAACCGCTGGCAGTCAACAAATCCAACCCTATTAAACATGGGTCGCACACCTCCGCCACCCAAACATCTATCTCCCTCCTTACCGACCCTAACTTGAGGGTCACAGAACCACGCCCTATGATCGGGGCCGTTACCCCGGTAGCAAGTTGCAAACTATAATTTTGCAGGCGCTGGATCTTATCCCAGCCACCTGCGCTCGAATCAGGGACCACAGGGCTGATGATCGTGGCGCTAGCTCCTGTGTCCACTACGGCGTCTACCCCCACGCCGGCAATTTTGCATCTAATTGTCAGGCTACCGGTTCCAATTTGGCCACAATAAATGACCTGTCGCGTCAATGAGGGCTCTCCTCCATCCTCTTCTGCCGAACACCGCCCTACGTGCCCGACACCTTCTAGTTTCCCGGGGTCTGGCGGGGGGGTGTCTGGGGTCGGCTAACCCGCTCCCCCCTGGGCGGAGTTGAGGACCTCAACCGCCGGGGATCATCCCGGCGCGTGGCTCGACAGTGCCGCGCCAGGTGACCCAGACGGTTGCAAGTATAGCACCTCACCTGATAAGGTGCTTGCCTCCGGAATTCCAAATTTCCCCCCCTGTAGGTCCGAATTGGATTACCCGCTCGTGGTCCACCGCGGGCCACCTCCGGGGCCGCCTGCCATGGTCCAGGTCCCGCCAGGCGCTGGTCCACCAGCCTCCGGACCATGCCCGCCAGGTCAGGACCCACGTCGGGGGCGGGCCCCCTAAGGGGTCCGCCCTCCATCGGGGGTCCCACCTGGCGGACCGCCATTGCGAGACGCTCGCCCCCCCGGGCCAGGGGCCTCGCTGCTTCCCAACGGGCCGCAGCGTCAGCCGCCTGGCTCAGAGTCTGCGGGCGCCACATGGCGAGCTGTTGCCGGAGCTCAATGTCCGGGAGGGCCTGGATAAAATGGTCCAGCGCCAGGCTTTCCCGGGAATCCGCTGCCATGCTAGCATGTGCGATCCCCACTGCGCGGCGAATGTCGTGGGCAAGTTCCCCGATGGCTTCCTGGGGCTTGCGTTTTCGCAGCGCGAGCTGAGCTTTAACAAGCTCGCTCTGCTGTTCAATGCCGAATCGATTAATTAGGGCGTTGCGGAGGGCTGGCAGGGTGAGAGCACCCGCTGGTAATGCCGTCAGCACCTCCGCCGCCGCGCCGCGCAATGCGGCCACCAGGTGTACTCCACCTTCGTCCTCACCCCAACCGTTGCCCTTACACACACAGTCGAACTGCGCCAGGTACGCGCGTAGTTCACTCTTGCCGTCATACGGCGCGAGTGGGACCTTGTGGGACCACCTCGTATGCGAGTCGTTGCCCGCCTGCCGGACCCCGTGCGTCGCCCCTTGCGGGGTCAGCGCGGGGCCGAGCCGGCCGGGCCCCCACAGTACATTACCCCCAAGGGGCTCTCGTGCCTCCCCGGTCCCTCCAACAACTACCCCTGTTGGTGTCGATGCATGGGTCACACCTCCGCAACCCGCTACCCATTCCATACCACCACAACCTTGCTCACCCACACCTCGCACCTCTCGTTCCATACCCTCCGGACCAGCCATGCACCTCACTCTTGGCCTCTCACGAACATCCGGGTCCATCTCGACCCCCAAGCTTATTAAATCACCTGGCGCATCATACGCACGACCATATTGGTCACCACTTACACCGGGTCCTCTTTCTCTTCGCTTCTCCTCCATCACCTGCGAATCCCTCATCCGGTTAATGAGCACATCATCACGATCCGAACACAGACTTTGGACCAATTCTTTTACTTCCTCCTTTATCTCTTTCTTATCCTCTCTCCGTCGCTTCTTAATTTCGCTCACCCCTTCTTCCACTTCTTCTAATTTCTGCTTCACCTCCTTCATCTCCTCGTGCGCCCCTTTAAGTTCTTCCTCTAACTCCACTTTATTTTTTTCTATGTGCTCCCGCACCTCCCGCTCTTTAACCTCCATCACCTCTACCACCTTGTTCATTTTCCTCGTCAAGTCCTCATGTACCGTCTGACACTCTTTTTTAATTACCCCTACGTCCTTTTTCATCTCCTTCTGTGTCAATTTTAAACCCTCTATTACCGCTTTGTTCTTCTTTACCTGGTCCCCCAACTCCTTTTGTCCCACTGTCAATTGTTCTACTCCCAGCGTCAACTCCTCTATACCCCCTTGCAATTTTACAGTCCCCTTTCTCACCTCCTTCTCCATGCGCTCCTTACAGTGCCTCACCTCCTCGCGCACTCCTCCGACCTCCTCACTCACTCCTCTCCTGATCTCCTCTCCCATCACTTGCATCTCCTGCCCAGATGCCACCCTCATCTGCTCCATTTCCTCCCTGTGAGCATCCAGTTTGGTTTCTACCCCCATTCTGACCCCCTCTATCCGCTGCTCCATTTGTTTAACTTCCCTTTCCGCTTGGTCCCTCATGTCCCTTAATTTGCCTTCCATACTGTTTTCTAACCCCTCTAACCCCTTTTGCATCCCTTCCATTTGATTCTCTTGAGCGGCCATTCTGTTTTCTACCCCCATTAACCCATTTCTCACCTCTTTTATCCCGTTGTCTAACCCCTCAAAATTATTGTCTAACTTCCCAAATTTCTTGTCTAACCCCTCACCAGTACCCCTCGCTTCGTCCCTCATTACCCCCATTTGGCCCTCTAATCGCTCACCCTGAGCATCCATCCGGTTCCCCATTACCCCCATTTGGCCCTCCAATCGCTCACCCTGAGCATCCATCCGGTTCCCCATTACCCCCATTTGGCCCTCCAATCGCTCACCCATTTGTTCCATAAGGGCCCTCATTTGCAACATAAAAAGGTTCGAATCCACCAGGGGCGCTGCCACGGTCGCGGGCGCGGTCGCCGTGACCAGCAAGGCGCCATTTTGTGCGTCTGCTACCCTCGCTGCTTCGCTCTCCTCACGTCCCTCAATTTGGTCCTGGACCGACCCTGCCTCACTCTCCTCTACCGGAACCCAGCCGACTTGGTCTGCCATAGCGCGACTTTCAAAATTCGGGTTTTTATTTTCGTAAAACAAAATCAAATTTCGCCGTTATAATTTCGAGCGCGGGAAACGCGCTCCGGATCGAATTCTACTTCCCAACACCAATTGTTACCCTAATGGTACAATTGGTGTTCCAAAATTTGGGCCTAACAAATTTAGTCCCAGGTCCGAATCCCACTCCTCGACACCAATTGTTACGGACACGACTTTGATGTTATGGTGGGCCGAGCGGAATGTCCGCCGTGTTCGCACAAGTTACCCGATTATACTCGAACGTTGACTAAGTCACGCTATGCTAAATCAATGATGGAAAGGACACAACGGCTGGGTTAAAATGACACGACACCAGGGGTACGGTTCTCAAGACCTCCGGAGGAGGTTATAATATTGCGGAAGGATAGATTACAAAGACAAGAGAGACAGCATAGAAAGGTGGGCACTTAAACACGGTCTTATCTTAGCCCCGACAGACGACAGATAAACGGGACAAGACTGACTCACACGGGGATTGATGGCAAGGAAAGGCGGGTAGTCGATGGCTCAAGGTGCACTCTTGGCTCAGGGGCAGAATCGACCCGGTCCGGTCCAGAGATGCGGGAGGTCTCACAGCGCTCGGAGGTGGCGTTTGGTTCTCTTTCGTGGCTGAGGCGCATCTGACGTCACGTCCGGTAGGCTGCGTATATCCGGCGGGGAGTGACACGCCCTCGGCTCGTTAGCTCCGCCCCAGATGGAATCGGTCCGCCCTTCTTATTGGGTGCGGGGGGTTACCGGGCTCCGCCCTTGACGAGGAGCTGACAGTGAGCCCCTTCGTGGTAACCCCGTCGGAGCGCATGGTCAATGGCGGCTAACCAAGCCGGTGTGAGGACGCACACTCCCCGCACGCCGTTGTTGTAGTTGTTGTTTCATGGGGAAGATGGGAGGAGGTATGGGGAGGTCCTAAACTCACTACTGGTGCCATACAATCACATTCTGGTGCAACGAAGAGTCAGAATTAATGGAAACGAGTCCTTAACTGACATAGACTAAGAATAACTAGCAAGAGGTCCGAAAGTTGTCTACGTGAGATGCGGTGGACCTGGGCACGACATTTAATGGGGGAAAAAGGGGAAGGTCGGTTCTACAGAGTGTTGTTTACAGACAATGGGACTAGGGAATGGGGGATTGGGGATAGTTGGGGAGTATTGGGGAAATAGGGGAATATTTACAAGCGGATATGGAGGCCAAATCCCATATCCGCAACAATATATATATATTCCATATTAAATATTCCATATTAAATGCCAAGTCTGTGTATATATATATATATATATATATATATATATATATATATATATATATATATATATATATATATATATATATATACACACAGACTTGGCATTTAATATGGAATTTTTTTTTGTGGGGTTGAACTTACTTTTCAAGATGACTTAGAACCAAAAGTTCATTGGAATTATGTTGAAATTATTCTAGATTTTGTTAATGTGACCATTGAAAGAAACAAAAACCACATTTGACATTTCGAAGCAAATAAATTGATCCTTGAAAGTGATGTAAACTGATATCGAACTCAATTCATGGACAGTACTGTGTTAAACTTCTGTACGTTTTCCAGAAGTATCTCTTTATTTTGCACATCAGCCAAAAATTTTTTCAACAAAAGCCAAATTATGACTGGGATTATGGACAGTAAAATTACAGTTCAGTACTTCGTGTAAACCCCACGAGCATTCAGGAGAGCACGTACACGTCGAGGCATGCTGTTCACGAGATTTGCCAAGGTTTGGACAGGAATCGCTTGCCATGCAGTGACAGCCTGCTGCAATTCACGCACAGAGGTCGGCTGCTGGTCCAAGTGGTCGATTTGACGCGTTAATTCTGCCCACAAGTTCTCTATCGGATTCATATCCGGGGACATGGCAGGCCACTCCATATGCTCTACACCACGGTCAGCAAGAAAGTGTTGGATCATGCGAGGACGATGAGGCCGTGCATTGTCATCTTGGAAGACAAAGTTTCCTCGAAAGGCTGCACGAGCAAATGGAAGCAATGTTTCTTCCAGAATGACCCTGTACTTGAACTGGTTCAGGTTTCCATTCAGAACAACCAGGTCAGTTTTGCCCCCTGCATGAAAAGCAGCCCAAACGGTCACCCCACCACCTCCAGCTTGGACTCTTGGCACTATACAATCTTCGTTGTGGGCTTCATGCACTTGTCTGCGCACTCGGACGCGGCCATCTTGACGATAGACCAGAAATCTAGACTCGTCACTGAAGGTCACGTGATTCCAGTGTCCTGGCTGCCATTGACGGTGCTCTCTGGCCCACTGCAATCGGCGCTGTCTGTGTTGTCTGGTCAGGCGTGGCTTTCTCAGGGGACGCCTGGCACGATAGCCTGCTTGAACCAGTCGTTGGTTGACTTGCCTTCTGGATACAGGCACATTTGTCAGTTGCTGCCACTCAGCCCTAAGCCGAATAGCTGACTTGGTATGGCCATTGCAGACTAACTGGTGCAGCTGGCGATCATCTCTCCTTGTCGTTCTGCGGGGATGTCCTGGCCTCTGTATTGGAGTAGGGACACCCCTCTGAGCATTTCGTTTCAGGATCTTTGACACCTGACCTTGAGTGATGCCATACTGCTGAGCAATCGCACGCTGTTTCATGCCAGAATTTCGTAAAGCCACCACTCCATGACAAACAGCATTGTCAAGTTGACGGA